>NW_007735187.1:64111-79417 GCF_000696425.1 Galeopterus variegatus | reverse complement strand
AGGAGACCCGTCAATGTCTTCAGTGGGGACCAGATGGGGAAAACAGCTATATTTGTCACTTCTTTATGTGCTCTGAGTCTTGGGACCTGCAAGGCCAGGAGAAGGGGACCCCCTTCCTGCCCTCCAGCCCCAGTCACAGCTAGACATCTTGGCGTTAGGTTTCTTGGTGTTTGGTTGGCATCTGCAGGTCTCCTCTCTCAGCTGATGGTTCTGATATTCCACTGGGTGACAATGTTCAGCCTCACCTTCAAGGACATAGGCTAAGAATGGAAGCAAAGGACAAGTCTCAGGGACAGATGGTCTTAGTCTCTCCTACTCCGAGCCAGGACGATCTGCCCTGAGATAAGGGAGCATTCCCAGGCGTGGCTTCTGATGAGGGTAAAGGGGGTGGATGGCTCTAACCCCAGCCCCTCTGCTTTCTTTTGATGCTTCCAGGTCTGAAGGAGAAAGAACAGAGCCCAAGGAGGCTGAGGCTCCTTCTGGTGGGGAAAACAGGAAGTGGGAAAAGTGCAACAGGAAACAGCATCCTTGGCCGGAAAGTGTTCGAGTCCAAAGTCAGTGCAAAAACAGTGACCACGACCCTCCAGAGAGGGAGCCGAGAGTGGGCTGGGAAGGAACTTGAGGTGATCGACACCCCCGACATTTTGTCCCCTCAGGTCCAGCCAGAAGCAGCAGCTCAGGAGATGTCTCAGGCCATTGCCTTCTCGTCCCCAGGGCCTCACGCAGTGCTCCTGGTGACACAGCTGGGCCGGTTCACAGAAGAGGACCAGCAGGTGGTCAGGCGCCTCCAGGAGGTCTTCGGAGTGGGGGTTCTGGCTTACACAGTCCTGGTGTTCACCCACAAGGAAGACCTGGATGGTGGCTCCTTGGAAGAGTATGTGCGAAAGACCCACAACCAGGACCTTGCCTGGCTGGACGTGCTATGTGAGCGGCGCCACTGCGGCTTCAACAACAGGGCGGAGCGGGCAGAGCAGGAGGCCCAGCTGCAGGAGCTTATGGAGAAAATCGAGGGAATCCTGTGGGAAAATGAAGGGGATTGCTACAGCAACAAGGCTTACCAGTCCTCCCAGCAAAACGTCCTGCTCAAAGTAGTGCAGGAAAGACAAAACGCTCAGGGGCAAGGGTCTGAAGTGCTCAGTGAGGAATCCCGGCTGGAAGGGCTGTCCCAAGTCCTGAAGGAATCAGAGAAGACTCACAGACACCTCCTGGGGAGGGTGACTCTTTGAGCCCACGCTGGCACCATCCTCATGTGGCAGCGTCTGGTGTGGGGAGAGGGGTGTGTGTTTGGAGGAGTCCAGAGTTCACAGCTCACGTCCCAGGTGCTCCATGCCTTCTTCCCTTCCTCTGGATGCCACCAGTACAGAAACTTCCATTTTGGTGGCATTGCATTCCTGGGGTATTTGCCTGTTCCCTGATAGAACCAAAGCTTCTTGAGGGCAGTGCTGTGTCTCGTTCTTCCATGTAACTCCCACAGCTTCCTGGCCATTGTAGTCACTCAGTCAATGCTGATGCAGCAACCCTGCATGAGTGGTTGCCCAGATGACTTCACATCTCTGTCCTTGCCTGTGACGGGGGAGGATGATGACTGTTAAAGTGCCTGCTGTGTGTGGTGGGCAGAACACGGCAGTGGCTCTGAGACAAATGGGGAGGGAAGGAGAGCAAGCAGGAGCAGAGAAGGAGGTAGAAGGAGCCACCCTTTCATTCACTCTGGAACTTCCTAGTGGCCATGTTGAGTGTAGTCAGGGGTGGGGTATCCTAGAAACCAGGCTCTGGTCAAAAGGGTGGACCTAGCCTTGGCTACCTAATGTGGAGGCCGTGGAGGTGCCAGGTGGGCAGAGGAGGCCAGCACCCCCACCCCCCACCCCGAGGCAGGCTTAGATTAGGGAGGGGGTGAGTGTCTGAGTGTATAAATGGGTTTCTCTAGCAAGGCATTTGTGGGGGGTTGAAAGGAGGGAGACAGGGCAAGAAGGGGACCTGCAAAGGATGGAATTGAGTGACTTAAACATCTTGTGGGGCAGATAGCCTGGCTTATGGGAGAACTGTGCTTCACGTGGGTGTCTTCCTGGAAGGTTGTTCCTACAGACTGGGTTTATGAGGAGCGACACTGGGTAGGACAAGAAGGCAGCAGAATGTTGGCCTGGCTCTGGCCTCAAATAGGAAGCTGTCTGCCTGCATGAGGAGACTGACATGCCTGGACACACCTCATCTTTTTTGGGGTTCAAGGTGCTCCTGGGAAGTTGGACCAACTGATGGGAAAAAAATAGGAGGAAGCAGGGAAAATGCCTNGTGGAAATATAATGAAGTATATTATATAAACAGACATTTTCAGCAAATCCACAGAGAGCTTTATGAAAAGCTTCCTTTCAACAATCAAAAACAGAATTGGAAAAATTAGTCACCTGGAGCCAGAAATTAAATGTTTAACAAAAAATTTCTAAACAATTTTAAACAGGATCTTAGCTTATGACTTGGCAGTCTGTAAAAAGCTTGGATTCTAGCACACAAAAGAAAACCATTTTTAGTTGGAAACGAGGTAAAATAAATTATTCCCTTGGTTATGGAAATTTCTGTTGGAAAATTTGGGGGAGAGACTAAAAATCTAAGTTTATATAAAACATAAAAGACCTTCCATTAAGTCACCAAAAAATTGCCCATACAGGCAAGACCTTTATAATAATAACAAATATTGAGTGATTTAAAACTGAAAATTTTGCAAGTATTTTTATTTAGCACTAGAAAAGAAGTGTGATTTAAGAGACACTGTGTGATAAATACATGGAAATGTTTTGTCTTAATGTATTTCCAAATTTATAAGAGACTTTGTAAATTCAGAACAAAATATGAATTAATGGTATAAATGTTTTAAAATCGTTTAAACCTGCCAAATAAGAATTTTAGCAAGATATTTGACACAAATTCCTCATGATGTAAGTAGTCTCACTCTCATATTATATGATGTAAAATTACTGGAACATGCTCAGTTTCAGTTTTAGATCCCGTTATTACTTTGCCTTGATTGTTTCCAAAGAACATTTTATTTTCCTCCATTTATGTGAAGGATTTCAGTAGAAAAACTGAAGCTCATCTAGGTATTAAATGTAGGATGTACTTTTAATCCAGGGAATTAGAGGCTGGAACACCCCTTGGAGGGCTGGGAAGACAGAGGTCTGGGAAGCTCAGTGGTGATGAACTGGGTGTTTCTAGGTGTTGGTCTGCTATGACACATGGCTGGAGTTCACCCAACAGGCAGGTTGGCACAGCTGAAGAATTCAACATAAGCATTGACCTTGTTGAAACAAAATGGAGACTGGGCCTGAAAAATTCCTGAGGAAACGAAACCAAACAGGCATTAAAAATAGCCTTAATCTTGCATAAACTGCAAATATAAGTGAAACCTAACGTGGGTCATTTCTGATAAATGACCCAATTATAAGCAGCCAGCTAACATATGATAATGTGTCTAAGGACTTTCAACAAAGTAAAACAAACAAACAAAAAAAGCAATTTTGTAAACGTAAACAATCAAATAATTTCTCTCTCTCTCTCTTTTTTTTTTTTGCTTCTGCATTCACCCTATAAACACTTTGTCATCTGAACACTAAACCTTTCAGTTTGGTGTTTTGCAATTCATGAATTGCGTCTTACTCAAATAAATGCTTTAAAATTTTTATTGTGTCTCAGTTTTAAGTTTTTTAACAGTCTGGTGTCAGAAGTGGGAAATGAAGGAGCCCCACTGTCCTGACCCAGTGACCTCCAAGAATAACAAGGAACCAGGTGTAAGTGCCCACTGAGCCCATTATGCTAACATTTTCTTGCTGTATCTGGAGATAAGTGGGTAAGTCCCTCTTTCCATTTTGCTTCTCTGAGTTTGAGTAATTTTTATTTCTGACGGAATCTAGAGGTTAAACTAGGTGTTTGACAGAAACTGGTCTAGATCCAGTACAGTGCACTAGCTGACAGACCAGATCTGGAATCCAGATTGAGATCCAGAGATCAAACAGGGTGTTTGATAGGTTGAATGAGGTATTCAAGAGAAAGCAGACTGAGTGCAGTTGGAGCTATCAGGTAACTAAAATTTTAGGACATGGTATTATGCGTTTGTCAACACACAAGGAGTCTGGGACTCCTCCAACTGGAACTCCAGCTAATTTTATGCTTGGAGATTTTGAGTTCAAAACCTGTGCCTTTCTCGAGAAATAGGGGCAACTCAGGAAGATAACAGTTACAGGGTCAACAATGGAAACATTTTATCCTAGATGAAATTACTCATGTATGGTCACACAGGAAAACAGGTGAGATCACGAATGCTTCAGAAATAATAGGATGCAATCTTGAATGGGAAACAGGCTTCCAAAAGGTAGAATGACTCAAAATAGCCTATCTAAAGGCATCTCTGCAGTGCCCTCATGAAAAATTATTCTGAACCTACAAACCTCTTTGATCTCTTGCCTTTTCTACCAGAGCCTTTTCAACATCNGTGGAAATATAATGAAGTATATTATATAAACAGACATTTTCAGCAAATCCACAGAGAGCTTTATGAAAAGCTTCCTTTCAACAATCAAAAACAGAATTGGAAAAATTAGTCACCTGGAGCCAGAAATTAAATGTTTAACAAAAAATTTCTAAACAATTTTAAACAGGATCTTAGCTTATGACTTGGCAGTCTGTAAAAAGCTTGGATTCTAGCACACAAAAGAAAACCATTTTTAGTTGGAAACGAGGTAAAATAAATTATTCCCTTGGTTATGGAAATTTCTGTTGGAAAATTTGGGGGAGAGACTAAAAATCTAAGTTTATATAAAACATAAAAGACCTTCCATTAAGTCACCAAAAAATTGCCCATACAGGCAAGACCTTTATAATAATAACAAATATTGAGTGATTTAAAACTGAAAATTTTGCAAGTATTTTTATTTAGCACTAGATAAGAAGTGTGATTTAAGAGACACTGTGTGATAAATACATGGAAATGTTTTGTCTTAATGTATTTCCAAATTTATAAGAGACTTTGTAAATTCAGAACAAAATATGAATTAATGGTATAAATATTTTAAAATCGTTTAACCCTGCCAAATAAGCATTTTAGCAAGATATTTGACACAAGTTCCTCATGATGTAAGTAGTCTCACTCTCATATTATATGATGTAAAATTACTGGAACATGCTCAGTTTCAGTTTTAGATCCCACTATTACTTTGCCTTGATTGTTTCCAAAGAACATTTTATTTTCCTCCATTTATGTGATGGATTTCAGTAGAAAAACTGAAGCTCATCTAGGTATTAAATGTAGGATGTACTTTTAATCCAGGGAGTTCGAGGCTGGAACACCCCTTGGAGGGCTGGGAAGACAGAGGTCTGAGAAGCTCACTGGTGCTGAACTGGGTGTTTCTAGGTGTTGGTCTGCTATGACACATGGCTGGAGTTCACCCAACAGGCAGGTTGGCACAGCTGAAGAATTCAACATAAGCATTGACCTTGTTGAAACAAAATGGAGACTGGGCCTGAAAAATTCCTGAGGAAACGAAACCAAACAGGCATTAAAAATAGCCTTAATCTTGCATAAACTGCAAATATAAGTGAAACCTAACGTGGGTCATTTCTGATAAATGACTCAATTATAAGCAGCCAGCTAACATATGATAATGTGTCTAAGGACGTTCAACAGAGTAAAACAGAAAAACGCAGTTTTGTAAATGTAAACAATCAAATAATTTCTCTTTTTTATGCTTCTGCATTCGTCATCTGAACACTAAACCTTTTTCAGTTTGGTGTTTTGCAATTCATGAATTGCTTCATACTCAAATAAATGCTTTAAAATTTTTATGGTGTCTCAGTTTTAAATTTTTTAAAAGTCTGGTGTCAGAAGTGGGACATGAAGGAGCCCCACTGCCCTGACCCAGTGACCTCCAGGAATAACAAGTAACCAGGTGTAAGTGCCCACTGAGCCCATTATGCTAACATTTTCTTCCTGTATCTGGAGATAAGTGGGTAAGTTCCTCTTTCCATTTTGCTTCTCTGAGTTTGAGTAATTTTTATTTCTGACTGAATCTAGAGGTTAAACTAGGTGTTTGACAGAAACTGGTCTATATCCAGTATAGTGCACTAGCTGACAGACCAGATCTGGAATCCAGATTGAGATCCAAAGATCAAACAGGGTGTTTGACAGGTTGAACGAGGTATTCAAGAGAAAGCAGACTGACTGCAGTTGGAGCTATCAGGTAACTAAAATTTTAGGATATGGTATTACTGGTTTGTCAACACACAAGGAGTCTGGGACTCCTCCAACTGGAACTCCAGCTAATTATATGCTTTGAGATTTTGAATTCAAAACCTGTGCCTTTCTAGAGAAATAGGGGCAACTCAGGAAGATAACAGTTACAGGGTCAACAATGGAAACATTTTATCCTAGATGAAATTACTCATGTATGGTCACACAGGAAAACAGGTGAGATCACGAGTGCGTCAGAAATAATAGGAGGCAGTTTTGAATGGGAAACAGGCTTCCAAAAGGTGCAATGACTCAAAATAGCCTATCTAAAGGCATCTCTGCAGTGCCCTCATGAAAAAATATTCTGAACCTACAAACCTCTTTGATCTCTTGCCTTTTCTACCAGAGCCTTTTCAACATCAACTTTCTTAAAAAATTAGATCCTCAAATGAGCCAGGAGTATCCTGCAATAACTGATATGTTTTCTAGTTTTACTAAAAACGAAAACTGCCTTTTTTCCAGTTCCTGGAAGGTGAAACTGGATAACTTTAAGCTTCAGCAAAATCACTGCAAAAGAATATGTATGGACAATCTTTGTGCCTAGGGCTCTATGGGTTACTTGGGGAGTTCACCAGAAAACCACCTGATGATGTAACCAGAGACATTCAATTGCCATCTTTACTCACCATCTAAAGATGCTTCAAACTCAAATCTAAAAGCTGCCCTACAAACTCCTAGATTACAATCGTGATTTGCCCAAAATATTAACCTTTGTTTTTCTTTTGTTTTCATAGAACTACATCTTGAATTCCCTTTAAGCAAATACAATTTGAATAAACAATTTAGCCTCGATGGTCTTCAAAATAGAAGTTATTGACACCTTAAGAGCTTAATTGGAAGGAGCTTGTGTTCTTATTCATTAAAAAAATTGATTTTATGTTAATAAATTAGAAATTACTGCCCCCAATTTAAAGGCTTTTAAGAAACAAATAAAAGTCTTCTACCAGATGGGTGTGCCTCCTCCACTGATTTATTTAGCTGGTTAAATGTTGGTTCCTGGTTATACTTGCTCAGAATAAAATTTCAATCCTTGGCTATTATTCTCCTCATAGTTATTATGTTTACCCCTCTGGTGTGTTGTATTCTCTCAAGGGTTTTAGGTAACTTCCAGAGGTCACTCACATGTCAATTGATTGCCATCAGTATCAGACAATTCAAGGAAACCAAAAATGACTGTGTTATTACTAATGCTGGTTGTGTGATTCTGCATCCCAGCACACCTGTTGATGATGCCGATAACAGCTCCCTGATGTTTTTTCCAATGACTGCATCAATAGTGGTAACCTAGAGTAAAGCTGTGCCATTTGATCACACTCTCAGCTTGCTGAGAAAGGACCAAAATGGGAACATTCCTCAAGTAAAAATAAAATGAAGGCCATGCTTTAAAAACTTCTGAGTAAACGAAGCAACTAGGCATTAAAAATAGCCTTAACTTTGCTTAAACCGTAAATATAAGCAAAACTTAACTTGGGTCATTTCTGATAAATGCATATGTTTGACAGAAACAAAACTTAACCTTGATCAATTATAAGCAACCAACTAGCATATGATTATGTGACTAGGGACGTTCTAACAAAGTAAACCAAAACAGGCAATTTTGTAACTGCAAACAATCAAATAATTTCTTTGTTTTGCTTTCACATTCACCCTACAAACACTTACTTGAGATGCTTTGTCATCAGAACATTAAACCTCTTTGGTTTGAAGTTTCCCAATTTATAAAGTGCTTCTTACTCAAATAAACTCTTTAGAATTTTATTGTGCCTCAGTTTCCCTTTTTGAACAGCATTCAATCCAACCTTCTTGTGGAAATGTTTCCTATCCCATCCAAGAAGGTTATGCTCTTTCATGTCGGGTATACCCAGAAGACAGTACATTTGGTCTCGTATTATATGTACTTCTTGTTTGTCTCCCATTAGTTGCTGGCAGAAAAATCTTCTTTATTCATCATTGAATATCAAGTGCCTGGAATATATGAAGCACTCACTTTTTTTTTTACCCATTTAGCAGCTGCGCATTACTCTATCCCAAGCTGCATTTACACAGCACGTGAGAGTCCAAAATCCTTGTGTTCTTGTTTGGAATTTTCTAAGCTCCCTTGTCCACGCTGCCCTCTATATTCTCAGTCCCATGCCAAGGTCCTCCATCTATTTAACCCCATTTCACGTAGACTTGAAGTTCAGTTCTCTAGCTGGTTTCCACCATCCGAACATATGCTCTGCATTTTGTAGACTTTACCAAACATACTGGAGATTGTGAGTCACAAGGAGGGTCCCACAGGCAGCACTGGGCATTCCGACATGCAGCTCACTCTCTTCCCTCTGGCTTGGAAAGAGAAACTGCTTGTCCTCTCACTCCCAGAGACAGTAACTCTGGGGTGAACACTTAATAAGTTTTCTCCTTCTCAGGAATGGCAGAGTGACTGATCTATTCTAGGATGTCAGGGAGAGTCTGATACCCACTGGACCACTTCCCACCATTATTTTTACTTTTCACAAACCAGAAACAGGTGGCTCTCTCTCCCTTTGGCCCCTGGTTACTATTAGGCCTCATGGCTAGTTTACCGTCAGCACAGCCTGGTTAAGCACCATTCTCCCTTCACACTCTCCCCTTTCTCTTTTCTGCTCTGGGAACTGAGATTCCTCTCTTAGGAAGGGGTAAAGTTCACCAGGACCGTTATCATCAAAGGAACGTCTTGTGAGCTGTGTCTAGCAGGCTTTGGGTTGGATGCTTTGTACTGAGATAGTGGCTAATGAAGAACCTCTGCCCTAAGTGACCAGATGTTATTAGACCACAGATGCTGTGTCACCTTGCATACCACTGAGTTCAAAATTGCCCATTGCTCTGTCAGAACCCTCCCTAAAAGTCTTATAAGCCTCCTGCTTTCCTCGGTTTTTGGGGAACTGATCTGGCTCAGTCTGACTCCATGTTAGTGGAATAAATCTTTAGGCTGAAATGGCTCCTGGCTCAGTCTCTCTCTTTTCTCTGTCTCGCCGAACCTAACAGTGACCAATTATGACCTACACTTTTGCTTCCTCATTTCACACCATAGGCAGCAATGAAGGTCTCTTTCTGGCTGTTCTGCCTGGGTCTTACTCTGAGTTCCCACCTTTTCCGAATGTGAGTCTCTGGTTGTCAGGTGGCCCATTGTGTGGAACTAGCTCTCTTCCGTCAAGTAGAAGGATTAAGAAACCTACTTTGACTCTGGTCCCTGCTCTGGTTTCATCAGCTTTACTAGGAGTTCTATGCTTTTGACACAAAGACGGTATTTTTCCTTATTGGATTCGGTTCTTTGTGTGTATTCTATTTCCTTCAGAATCCATCACGGGAGAAGGGTCTTTGGCACCCTGTCACTTGCTAGGAACTTCTGAAATGGGGAAAATGCTTTGACCATTATTGAAGTGACTTTCCCTTTTTCCTTTTCAAGCGCAGGATCTTTGCTCCACTGCGGTCATTCTATTCTCAAAGCACTGTCCTGGAACAGCAGCATCTACAATTTCTGAGGACTTCTTAGGAATGCAGGGTCTCAGGATCCACCCCACACCTACTAAGTCACAAACTGCTCTTTAACAATCCCTCCAGATGGCTCAATTATGCTAACGATTGAGTTTTTTTGAAATTGTAATATTTGCTCTATTAACATACAGGGGAAAACATGCAGTAATAACCAGCTTTTAACACTCAAAAATATTAATAGTATTTAAGATTTAAATAGTAATAGTATCAAAAGATGACAGGTTTGTTATCCTCGGTATTTTCTTCAGAATGGACTGTTTTATTACTTCTCCAGCTGACATAACAAGAGCCAGGTTTCCTTTGCTAGGCAACTACATTTACACAGGAGAAGTCTAGGTAGTAAGATGTGGGAACACCCGCCTCCTGTTATAGGGGAAAGGACCCAGAGAGGAAGGAAGAGGAATAAAGCAATGACATCTTGTGCCTCCAGGTGTTGTCCATTCAGAAACGAGAAGTTTATTAGATAATTGAGTTCTACTCATCCCTTGAGCCTTGGTCTGGGGAGTGTCCTCAGGGGAAAAGCTTTTCACATGTGGATGTGGCCATGAGTAGTTCCTTGTTTCAAGGACTGAAACACCTTCAGTATCTGTCTCGTGACACTTGCTCTCCATTCCTTTCCAATATTTCATTCTTAATAGTTTATTTAAAGTTTACCCATTGGCTGCTTAGCCTGTTAGGAGTCTCTGTGTTTTTGTGGAAGCAGACTCAAGCTCTGAGGTTTGATTTTCTTGACCTGTCCTTGGTTCATAGATAGCATAGAGGCCTTAGTTTGTTTGGGAGGTTGTCAAAGAAAGCCTCCCTAGAGGTGACATTGCTTCCTGATGTTACCAGGCAGCAATTGCAGATCCTTGGTCAATCCATGAAAGGAAAACTCTTTCACGGGACTGGCAAAAGGAAAAGAAGAGAGAGACAGAGAGGCAGAACATAATTGGGCTTTATTACAAAGACAGAGAGGCAGAACATAATTGGGCTTTATTACAAAGAAGAAATACACACAGAACAAGTGTGCAAGGGAGGACCGCACTGCCATCCCCCTCCCCCTGGATTCCTAAGGGGACGGTTTATACTTTGTTCTGGGATGGAGGTGTTTCCCTATCATTATTAAGGGGAGGAATATTCAGCCATGGGGAGGATCTAGGGTAATTAAGGCCTGATTGGCCAATGAGACGTTGCATCAGTTTCCTGTCCTGTGTCCCTGAGTTTCTGAAGATTCTGGTTATGCAGTGGAGTCACCCTCTTAACTTTGGTCAATCCAGTATGAATATCTATGAGCAGCCTCTCTGGGCCATGGCGTGTCTCTGCTTGGTCCCGCCTTAGTGAGATGGATGCAGCCCTGGAGCGAGGTACAGCGCTGACTCAGCCACGCTGTGCATGGCCCAGGCTACTAGCTGTCCACTCAGTAGCCTTTTCCTCCATCTTCCTTACTAACAAAACTACAATTTTGCTTACAAAGTAACGCACCCACATGAAATACAAATTGCCCATTGTTTCCTGCAGGTGGTGGTAAGCACATAAACAGAAGGCCTAAGGAGAAGTCTGGTGGTGTTTCTGCGTTCATTTTGCTTTTGTAATTCACATGCCATCCTGCCTTCTTTATTGTTACTCTCTTCCTCTTCCCGCCTGTGATTCACACGTGAGGCTGGAGTTGGTCAGCCAACTTACTACTTTGAAGATAAAAGTTAATTGCAAAGAACGGGGAAGCAGAAAGGGAGAAAAAAAATCTGGTTCTTGGATAGTTATATTAGCCCTAGACTTACTATCCATACACCCCTTGTTGTATCAAGATCAAACTGTTGATTGTTAAGCCATGTTAGTGAAGTCTCCCTTACATGCAGCCAAACACAACCTATAAGTGACATTTCAGGACTGAGTGAGAGCCACTGCCACATGCCTAGATGATTTTAGACCAGGAAAAGCAGAGTTGTGGTGCAGTCAGCCAAGGTCATCCCGTTGACACTGCTGGACTGAGAAATTGACTCTGGGTTACATCTGCCTGGACTCCCTGGCTGAGCGCCAGGAGAACTTCAGAGACCTGACAGATGAAGAACCTCTCCCAAGTAGAGACTGAGGCCTGGAAATCCCAGTTTTCTTCATAAACCACAGTGTGAGAGAAACAGGATGGCTGGGGAGTAACTGTCTAAGTCACCTAAATAGGGATCCTATTTAATGGCTCAGATCAGATTGATTTAAACAAGGTTAAACATTTAATTCTGTTTTTCCCTAGATATAATGGGTGAGCCAAAGGAAAGATTAGAAAAGTTAAGGAAAATAAAAATTTTACATTTTCTCCTTATGTCCTAAGTGTAGTCTATGTGTGATTTTGCCATTCGGGTTGTTTCAGTAAATTCTGAATTCTTCCACGGGAAGCCATTGACTTACAGTCTCAGGCAACTCACTTCCACAAGCTTTTTTGTTTGAAGCATCTTTTCTACAAAGGTAAGTATTATCTCAAGAAAAATTTAAAACATAACTAAAATTTCTATATCTCATTAATATTTTGAAATAAACAAATTCTCCATGTATCATTGTCTGAATGAGCATGTTCATGTTTGTGGAAACTGAAGACACTTATATTTTTCCCAGTGTTTATTTTCCCTCCTCCTTTCTTAGTCATAGAACACTTCCACAATAGCCAAACATATAGCTATTCATTGTACCATCAACATTTCCTGCCTTTCTTGCTGTAGGTGTGGCCACGTGACTAAGTTCTGGCCAATAGGATTTACGTGGAAGTGTCAAGTGCATCTTTTAGAAAATATCCCCAGCTTCAAAAGGCTACATCCTGCATGATTCCAATTATAAGACATTCTGGAAGAGGAAAAATTGTAGGCACAGAAAATGGATCAAAAACAAATCAGCGGTTTTCAGGGGTAAAAGTGGGTGTAAGGGTTGAAACATAAACACAATTCATTTTTTGGAGGTATGGAACAGTCCTGTATCTTGATTGTGGTGACAGCTACACTAATGAGTACATTTTTCAAAACTCACAAAACTGTATGCATTAGTCTGTTTCTGTTGTTTACAGCAAAATACAGGGTACTGGGTAATTTATAAAAAAATGAGATTTATTGCTTGTAGTTTCAGAGGCTGGGAAGTCTAAAGCCCAGGGAACACAGCTGGTAAAGGCCTTGGTGGTGGTGACAGTGACAGCAGGGTATCACATTGCAAAATGGCAGAGCAGAGAGAAAGCAGAGATAAAGACAGACTCTCCTCTTCTTTTAAATCTCAGGAACCATGCCCCTGACCACCACTTTTAATCCATTCACTATTGCAGGGTCCTACAATCCAATCATTTCTTCAAGTCTCCACCCTTCAATTACCATAACAGGATTTCCCACCCTCTTAACAGTCACAGTGGGCACTAAGTTTCTAATACATAAAACTTGGGGACACAACTCAAGCTTCAGTGAAATTTGAGGAGACATAAATCAAACGCTGTTGCTCCAGAGTCTATCCTTCTCCTGAAATTCTTACCCCTAGCTCTCCTGTTTCTGAAAAGAAGCATGATTGTTATTCTAATAACCACAAGGACACATTTCTACACAGCCATTACAGTAGACTCAAGCTCAAATTCTTCTTCCAGTCTTCTCCTATAAATCCTCGTTTCACTTCCCCACCATAGATCAGGGCTGTCGCATATTTCTTTATTTTTAAATATTTTATTTTGTCAATATACAATGTGGTTGGTTATTGTGGCCCATCACCGAAACCTCCCTCCCTCATCCCTCTACCCCCTCCCTCCCAACAATGTCCTTTCTGTTCACTTGTCGTATCAACTTCAAGGAATTCTAATTGTTGTGTCTTCTTCCCTCCCCCCCCCGGTTTTTTGGGGTGTGTGTGTATTTATTTATTTATTTTTAGCTCCCCAAAATGAGTGAGAACATGTGGTATTTCTCTTTCTGTGCCTGTCTCATTTCACTTAATATAATTCTCTCTAGGTCCATCCATGTCATTGCAAATGGCACTATTTCATTCTTTTTTATAGCTAAGTAGTATGCTGTTGAGTAGATATACCAAATTTTCCATATCTACTCATCTGATGATGGACATTTGGGATGGTTCCCACTCTTAGCTATTGTAAAGAGTGCTGCGATGAACACTGGGGAACAGGTATTCCTTCGACTTGATGATTTCCACTGTTCTGGGTATATTCCCAGCAGTGGGATAGCTGGGTCATATGGTAGATCTATCTGCAATTGTTTGAGGAACCTCCATACCATTTTCCATAGAGGCTGCACCATTTTGCAGTCCCACCACAATGTATGAGGGTTCCTTTTCCTCCACAACCTCACCAGCATTTATCGTTCAGAGTCTTTTGGATGTTAGCCATCCTAACTGGGGTGAGATGGTATCTCAGTGTGGTTTTGATGTGCATTTCCTGAATGCTGAGTGATGTTGAGCATTTTATCATATGTCTGTTGGCCATTCGTATATCTTCTGCAGAAAAATACCTATTTAGCTCTTTGCCCATTTTTTAATTGGGTAGCTTGTTTTGTTCTTGTAAAGTTGTTTGATTTCCTTGTATATTCTGGATATTAATCCTTTGTCAGATGTATATTTTGGAAATATTTTCTCCCACTCTGCTGGTTGTCTTTTAACTCTGTTAATTGTTTCTTTTGCTGTGCAGAAGCTTTTTAGTTTGATATAATCCCATTTTTTTTTCTTTGGTTGCCTGTGCTTTGGGTGCCATATTCACGAAGTCTGTGTCCAGTCCTACTTCCTGAAGTGATTCTCCTATGTTTTCTGTAAGAACTTTTATTGTTTCACGGTGTATATTTAATTCTTTAATCCATTTTGAGTTGACTTTAGTGTAGGGTGAAAGGTATGGGTCTTGTTTCATTCTCCTGTATATTGATATCCAGTTATCCCAGCCCCATTTGCTGAAAAGGCAGTCTCTTCCCTAGTGTATATGCTTGGTGCTTTTGTCAAAGATCAGATGGCTGCTGGTGTGTGGGTTGATTTCTGGATTTTCTACTCTATTCTATTGATCAGTGTGTCTTTTTTTATGCAACTACCATACTGTTTTGGTTATTATAGCTTTGTAGTATAGTTTAAAGTGAGGTAGGGTTATGCCTCCAGCTTTATTTATTTTTTTGCTCAGCATTGCTTTGGCTATGTGTGGTCTTTCGTTATTCCATATAAATGTCTGGGTAGTTCTTTCCATTTCTGAGAAAAAAGTCATTGGAATTCTGATGGGGATTGCATTGAATTTGTATATCACTTTGGGTAGTATGGACATTTTCACAATGTTGATTCTTCCAATCCAAGAGCATGGGATATCTTTCCATCTTCTTGTATCCTCTCTAATTTCTCTCAGCAGTGGTTTGTAGTTCTCATTATAGAGATTTTTCACATCCTTGGTTAACTGATTTCCTAATTTTGTTTTTGATTTTTGGGTGGCTATAGTAAATAGGCAAGCTTTCTTGATTTCTCTTTCTGCCCAGAAAGTGACACAATTTTTTCAAAAACTTAAAAATATACATAATGTTCAAACACAATATAATTAGCCGCTCTTATCC
>NW_007735187.1:23184-63276 GCF_000696425.1 Galeopterus variegatus | reverse complement strand
TTCCTGTTCTTAAAGGAAAAGCTTTCAGCTTTTCCCCATTCAGCATGATATTGGCAGTGGGTTTATCATATATGGCTTTAATTATGTTGAGAAACTTTCCGTCTATACCTAACTTATAGAGGGTCTTTGTCATGAATGAATGTTGAATTTTATCAAATGCAGGTCATCATAGAGATGACCATATGGTCCTTGTGTTTGATTTTATTAATATGGTGTATCACATTTATTGATTCACGTATATTGAACTAACCTTGCATCCCTGGGATGAATCCCACTTGATCATGGTGAATAATTTTATGTATGTGTTGCTGAATTCTGTTTGCTAGTATTTTATTGAGGATTTTTGCATCTATATTCATCAAGGATATTGGCCTGTAGTTTTCTTTATGAGTGTATCTTTACCTGGTTTTGGTATCAGGATGATGTTTGCTTCAGAGAATGAGTTTGGGAGATTTGCATTTGTTTCAATCTTTTGGAATAGTTTGTAAAGAATTGGTGTCAATTCCTCTTTGAATGTTTGGTAAAATTCTGCTGCAAATCCATCCGGTCTTGGGCTTTTCTTTGTTGGGAGCCTTCTGATGACAGCTTCAATCTCTTTTATTGTTATTGGTCTGTTCAGATTTTCTATGTCTTCTTGGCTCAGTTTTGGTAGCTTGTATGTGTCCAGAAATTTATCTATTTCCTTCTGATTTTCAAATTTGTTGGTGTATAGCTGTTTGTAGTAGTCTTGAATGATTCCTTGTATTTCAGATGTATCACTTGTAATATCACCTTTTTCATTTCTAATTTGCGTTATTTGGATCTTCTCTCTTCTTGTTTTAGTTAGCCATGCTAATGGTTCGTCAATTTTATTTATCTTTTCAAATAACCAACTTTTGATTCGTTGATTTCTGTATTGTTTTTTGGGTATCAATTTCATTAATTTTTTCCCTGATCTTAATGATTTCTTTCCATCTGCTATGTTTAGGATTGGATTGTTCATGTTTTTTCTAGTTCTTTAAGGTGAAGTGTTAGGTTGTTCACTTGCCATCCTTCCATTCTTCTGAAGTAAGCATTTAATGTGATAAATTTCTCCCTTAGTACTGCTTTTGCAGTATCCCATTGGTTTTGGTATGATGTATCATTATTTTCATTAGTTTCAATATTTTTTTTGATTTCCTGCTTGATTTCTTCTTGGACCCATATGTCATTAAGTAGAATGCTGTTTAATTTCCATGTGTTTGTATAGTTTCCAGAATTTCATTTGTTATTAATTTCTAGTTTTAATCCATTGTGGTCTGAGAAAATACATGGGATAATTCCAATTTTTTTGAATTTGTTGAGACTTGATTTGTGTCCTAATATGTGATCTATCCTGGAGAATGATCCATGTGCTGATGAGAAGAATGAATATTCTGAGGTTGTTGGATAGAATGTTCCGTAGATATCTGCGAATTCCAATTGGTCTAGTATGTTGTTTAGATCTTGTGTTTCTCTGCCGATTCTTTGCCTAGATAATCTGTCCAATATTGACAGTGAGGTGTTCAGGTCTCCTGCTATTATGGTATTAGTGTCTATTTCCTTCTTTAGGTCTAATAGAGTTTGTTTTATAAATCTGGCTGCTCCAACATTGGGTGCATATATATTTATGATTGTTATGTCTTCTTCATGGATCAATCCTTTTATCATATAGTGTCCCTCATTGTCTCTTTTTATGGTTTTTAGTTTAAAGTCCTTTTTATCAGGTATAAGAATAGCTACTCCAGCTCATTTTTCCTTTCTGTTTGCATGGTAAATCTTTTTCCATCCTTTCACTCTTAGTCTATGTGAGTCTTTATGGGTGAGGTGGGTCTCTCGAAGGTAGCATATAGTTGGGTTCTCCTTTTTAATCCAGTCAGCCAGTCTGTGTCTTTTGATTGGGGGATTTAATAACATTAAGAGTTGTTATTGAGAGGTGTTGATTTGTTCCTAGCATTTTATTGATTATTGTTTGGATGTCTTAGGTGTCTTTTGTTCCCTTCTTTCTGATTTACTCTTTGTTTTCTGTATTTGTTGGTTCCTTGTGTTGTAGATAGCCTTTTTGTTTGTTTGTTTTCTCTTCATGAATGCCATTATTATTACACTAGTGGGTTTTGACTTGTCTTGGGTTTTTATGGCAGTGGTATTTATTTTTCAGGTACCAAACCCAGTACTCCCTTGAGAATTTCTTGTAGGGGTTGTCGTGTGGTGGTGAACTCCCACAGTATTTGTTTGTCTGAGAAATATACTATTTGCCCTTCATTTCAGAAGGATAGCCTTGTGGGGTAGAGTATTCTTGGCTGGCAATATCTGTCTTTTAGTATTTTGAATATATCATCCCATTCCTTTCTGGCTTTTAGGGTTTGTGATGAAAAGTCTGATGTAAGTCTGATAGGGGCTCCCTTATCAGTGATTTGATGCTTCTCACAGCTTTTAAGATTCTCTCTTTCTCTTTGAGTTCTCCAATTTGACTCTAACATGTCTTGGAGAAGACCTTTTTCGGCTGAAAATGTTTGGGGATCTTTGAGCTTCCTGAATCTGAAGATCTGTGACTTTTCGTATACCTGGCAAGTTTTCTGCCACTACTTTCTTGAATGTTTTCAATGCAATCTCCTTTTTCCTCCCCTTCGGGAATACCCATGACTTGGATATTTGAGCCCTTAAGGTTGTTGGATATCTCTCTCAGATTTTCTTCAATGCCTTTGATTCTTTTTTTTTTTTTTTCTGCCTGTGTTATTTTCAACAGCCCATCTTCAAGGTCAGAATTTCTCTCTTCTACTTCCGCAAGCCTGCTGTTTAAACTCTCTCTTGTGTTTTTTATTTCGCTGAATGAATTCTTCAGTTCGGCAACCTTTGCTTAGCTCAGCCAGCTCTGCTGCATTCTTTTTCAGGGCATTGGTTTCCTTGTACATTTCTTCTTTCAGACCCTGTATACTTTTTCTTGTTTCATCATGTTGTCTAGCTGAGTTTTCTTGTATCTCATTCAGTTTCCTTAGAATTATCACTCGAAATATCTTGTCAGACTTTTCAAGGGCTTCTTGTTCTATAGGATGTAGAGCTTGAGAGTTATTACCCTTTGGTGGTGTACTTTCTTGATTTTTCATATTAGGTATCTGGTATCTTTGAAGTTTAGTCTTTGTGGCAGGGGGTTTCACAGTCCACAGGTTTGACTCTATTGTCTGATTAGGATGTTGCTGGGGTTGCCAATTTGGTATGGCTACCTCAGTGTCTGCTCATTTGGCCACTAGTGCCTTGAGTGTGTGCTTGCCTTGGGTCTTGGGGCTCTCTGGGGAGTGACGTCTCTGGTCAGCATGCACTCAGCCCGGCTGCTGGGTCACGGGGCGATACCGCAGGGTGTGTGGTCTCTGTAGAGCTTCCGCTTCCCCTGCTGGATGTCTACCTGCTCTGTGCACACTGGGCCAGGCTGGGGATGGAGCCGGGTAGCAGCGGTGAGGCCTACCTGCTGGATCGAGTTGCAGCAGCCCTGCAGGGCATGTGGTCTCTGCGGAGCTTCCACCTCCCCTGCTGGATGTCTCCCTGCTCCGTACGCACTTGATGTTATATTTTTATAGTTGTAAATTGGTCGATCTGTGGGAGAAGGTGACTCTGGGGAACGTCTATTCTGCCGTCTTGACCGGAAGTGATTCCTATCACATATTTCAATAACAGGGATAATGCACACAAATTCTGGAACTAACACAGAACTCAATGAAAACCACCTTCAGAGAAAACTGGGGTTCAAGAAATGTTAAGATAAGTGACTGGACAGTATTTCATTTGTCAAGTAAAGAGGAAATGTCAAAATGATTTATTCAATTTACTAATTTTTTCTCTAGGTACGTCTTACCTTCCAAAATAGAATACAAAATTAAAAGAAGAGAAATCAACTCACTTAAGTTGTTGTGTCTTTTATAGAACCTAACACAGGCCTAGACACACACACAAGTTAAGTGAATTGATAATAATGGTTCTACAAGTCTCTGACGAAACCATTTCTCATAAATGGTTCCTAAATGAAAGGCGTCTTGATAGCACATGAATACTTTGCTCTCTAGAGATAATATTGCATCAGTAGGTCACAAGGAACTACATGTGAATATAAGAATTGCATTATGGCAAATAGCAGTTGGATCTAGTGGTCTAATTTCACATATACTATAATTATGTTTTCTCACAACCATTTTTCCTCCCATGTTGTCTCTACTCCGTTCATAATATTTGTAATTAACCTTACATTGAACAGGAGTTTGGGATGTTATTTTCTCCAGAGTTACCCAGCTCCCCATCTCTCTAATCTTCACTGACACAATAAACACTCTTGTCTATGTCCACAGAGAAGACCAAGGACAACTACAAAAGTCCAGCAGTCTGAGCTTGGGTCGTCTGGAATCAGTATGGGTGACCTGAGGTCACTCCTCAACCTTTGGAGTTTCTCTGTTTTAGCAAAACAGAACCTTTCATCTGCTCACTGGTAATGTCACAGTTTCTGAGGGTTAACTCATGCCACAGATTTAAGCTGTCAGGAGAGATTTTTTGTGGTGGCCAACTCCCCATCTCTCTAATCTTCACTGACACAATAAACACTCTTGTCTACGTCCACAGAGAAGACCAAGGACAACTACAAAAGTCCAGCAGTCTGAGCTTGGGTCGTCTGGAATCAGTATGGGTGACCTGAAGTCACTCCTCAACCTTTGGAGTTTCTCTGTTTTAGCAAAACAGAACCTTTCATCTGCTCACTGGTAATGTCACAGTTTCTGAGGGTTAACTCATTCCACAGATTTAAGCTGTCAGGAGAGATTTTTGTGGGAGTAGAAAACACTAGAGGGAATGACAAAAACAAAATTACACACACACACACACACACACACACACACACACACACACATAATAACAGTAATCCAGGAATGCTGTGAAAGAGAAAAAGGAAGTGGGCATCACAAGAGATTTATCAAGCAGGTTCTAGCAGAAAAGAGATGGCCTATTCAAGTTAGGTACTTGGAGGAAAATCTAATAAAAGAGCTTCCTAGAAAACTGTGGACATAGGGTATGGAAACGGCAAGGGAGGGTACGAGTAACAATGAGAAAATGACATTCAAGCCCTACAGGGGTGAACAAAGACTAGAACCCAGAAGGAGAATTGTGTAGAGAGGCCATCAGGAAAGGAGATGTGATCTTTGGCTTAGGGCTGCAGCTGGTCAGAGACAGCCCTGGAGGGAAGGAGGCAGGAGAACAAATACCCCGACCTGGCTTTTCTAACCCACAGAGGTCTGCTTGGGCTTCTCATGGGCAGAAGCCAAGAGAAAGTCAGAGAGCAAGAGATCCGCCTGACATAGCCCGTGTAGACAGCTTCTACGGTGAAGAGCTATGGTGAGGAAGGGCAGCGTGCAGATCTGCAGAAGCAGATGAGAAATGCATGGCACAGAAGAGATTTTTAAGTTGTAGTCAGAGGCATTTTAAGTTAGGATGGTACCTACAAAGAGAAAAGAGAGAAAAACAAGTAGAAAATTTACAGTTTCCAGATGTCTGTGAACCACAGACCAATCTTGCTAGAGAAGCTTGATACGCAGTACTTACAGACATGGACTAAAATAATGCACGTTACCAGTGGTGCTCACACAGTGTGTGCAGGATTTCTGGTTTGAATTTTCCTAAATCGAGTCTTTGAACTAGATATATGGGATTATTCCCTGATTATCCAATTTTGTAACTTCCTAAATTTGTTGGTATTTGTGAGGAGGGGCTGTGGGGAGTGGGGGATGATGGTGAATGAGCCGGCAAGATGTTAACTGTTCCAGTTAGCTATCACTACATAACAGACCATTCCAAAACATGGTGATTTAAAACAATGATGATCATTTCTTATTCTCATGAATCTGTGGTTTGGGCAGGACTCAGTGGGGAAGGCTCATCTTTGCTCTTTGCAGCTTCATCTGAAGTGGCTCAACGGGCAGCTGGAGAACCTATTTTCATGTGGCTTCACTTGCATGGCTCGCAAGGTGATGCTGCTGTCAAATGGGAGCTCAGCCAAGGTAGTGGGTTGGTCAAGAGTTTCAGTTTTCGTGATATAATAAGGAATGTATTTGGTCTTTGGCCTTTGTTTCTGGTTCTTGGTACAGAGTTCCTGAAAGCCTTGGAATTTCCTGAGAAATAGGTGTGTCCTTTGTTGTTCACAATGAGCTGATTTTGATCAAACCTGAGTTTTGGCAAATGAGGTAACTTAGAGTGGAACATCTAGATAGCTTCAGGATGGGGCTAATCACCGGAAAGATGAAACGCTTAGAGGTTTGGAACATTTAGCCCCACCCAGCAAACTCCGGGAAAGGGTAGGGTCAGGGCTGGAGATTAAGCTTGTTATAAACTCATAAACAAGATTCGCTGAGCTTCCAGGTTGGTGAACACATCCATGTGCTGAGAAGGGAGTAGACCCAGAGAATATAAGGATGCTTACCCCACCCCCATACCTTGCCCTATGCATCTCTTCCATCTGAATGTTCCTGAGTAGTATCATTTATAATAAAACAAGAAACACAGGTGAAGTGTTTCACTGAGTTCTGTGAGCCATTCTAGTAAATTATAAAACCTGAGGCAGAGATTGTAGACACCCCCAATTTATAGCTATTCTGTCAGAGGTACAGGAGGCCTGGACTTGTTATTGGTATCGGCAGTGAGGACAGTCTTGTGGGAGTGGGATCTGATGCTAAGTCCAGGAAGATAGTGTGAGAAGTGGATTGAATTGTCAGACACCTACCTAGTGTTGGAGAATTGTTTGGGGTGGGCTAGTCTGGCGCCTAAGGCCATGGAGCCAGCTTGGCACAGGGGTAGGCCTGGAGCTTGTGTCTGTAAGGGTGGCCCAAGAGCCTGGAGCTGCAGATGGAGATCTGGCAATGGGATGGGCCTGGGGCCTGGGGCCTCAGCAGTCAACTTTATCTAAACTAAGCCAAGAAAAAGAGAGAAGATTCAAATAAAATTATAAATGAAAGAGAAGTCATTACAACTGATACCACAGGTATACAAAGCATCTTAAGAGACTGGTGTGAACAATTACAGGCCAATAAATTGGAAAGCTTAGAGTGTCAACTGAAATTAAGGCTGTCAAGGCAGAAATAATTTTGTAAAGTTTATTGGGAGCCAAATGTGAGGATAGACCCAGGACACGCCATCCAACAGTGTCAGAAGTGCTCCATGGAAGTCTGTTACAAATAACAAAGCCTTTACAGACAGAAAAGGCTGAAGAAAGAAGAAACAAAGAACAAACAGAGGTTGGTCATTTCAAAGTTCTCTCTTTTGTGTAAGAATTAAAGCAGAGGAAACTTTATTATCATATTTATTGAAGATTTAAGTTGGCCTGTTTGGGAAATTGGCTCATTTCTCTTTTTCCTGATTTCTCAGAAGATCAAACCACAATCTATCTGATGTGGAACTTAGCAGGGGTGACTCCACTTTGACTTTGTTCTGGTCTTTGGGGGACTAGTGCAGGGAACTTAGTCCAAAACAACGGCCTCCCATCATTTTCATTTAACAGAAGAAAATAAATTCCTAGACATATACAACCTACCAAGACTAAATCATCAAATACTGAAAATCTGAACAGATCAATAATGAGTACGGAATTTGAATTCACAATCAAAAACCTCCTCCTAACAAGGGAAAGAAAAATAAAAAAAGCCCAAGACCTGAAGCCTTCACTGGCAAATTATAACAAACATTTAAAGAATAATTAATGCCAATCCTTCTCAACCTCTCTCAAAAAAATGAAGAAGAGAGAACACTCCAAAACTCATTTTATGAAACCAGCATTACCCTGACACAAAAACCAGAGAAGAACACTTCTTTTCATTCTTTCCTATTTTTTTCTTCTTTCCAATTTTCCCTTTTGGATGAGAATGTCTATCTTACGCTTGACCCATCATTGTATTTTGGATGCATATAATATATTTTAATTCACAGGCTCACTCTGTAGAGCAATTTGCCGTAGAATGAATTATATCTTGAGTCTCACCCATGTCTGATTTAGATGATATTTAGATGAGACTTTGGACCTAGATTTTAAAATTGATGCTGAAACAAGTTAAATCTTTTTGGGCTCCTGGGATGGAATGAATGTATTTTTCATGTGAGTAGGACACGAATTTTGGGGTGCCAGGAGCAGAATGCAATGGTCTGAATGTTTATGTTCTCCCAAAATTCATATGTTGAAACGCTCATCCTCAAGGTGATGGTATTAGGACATGGTGGGGCCTCAGGGAGGCAATTAGGTCATGGGAGCAGAACCCTCATTAATGAGATTAGTGCCCTTGTAAAAGAGGCCTGAGAGAGACCGCTTGTTCCTTCACCATGTGGGGTTCGAGTGAGAAGACGGCTGTCTATGAGGAAGTGGGCCCTCACTGGATACTGACTCTGTGGGTGCCTCGAACTTCCCAACCTCCAGAACTGTGAGAAATATATTTCTGTTGTTTATAAGCCAGACAGTTTATAGTATTTTGTTATAACAGCCCAACGGAAATGATATGAGTATCTTAAAGAGATATCTGTGCTCCCATATTCATTGCAGTATTATTCACAATAGTCAAAATATGGAAATAGCCCAATGGATTATTAATATTCCATTAATAATCATGGAATGTTATTCAGCCTTAAAAAAGAAGGAAATTCTGTCTTCTGCAACAATATGGATGAACCAGGAGGACATTATGCTAAGTGAAAAAAGCCAGGCACAGAAAGACAAACACTGCATAATCTCTCTTACATGTGTAATCTTAAAAGTCTAGAAGGTGGTTGCCAAGGGCTAGAAGGTGGGGGAAATAGGGAGATGTTGGTGAAAGGGTACAAAGTTGCAGTTGTGTAAAATAAATAGGTTCTAGATATCTAATGTACTGCATGGTGACTATAGCTAATAATACTGAATTGTATTTTTGAAGTTTTCTAAGAGAGTAGATCTTTCCCCTCCGTCAAAGTTCATGTACTGGAAAAGGGTTGATCTTACATGTTCTCACTGTACCTCCCTCCCCCAAAAGTAACTATGCAGTGATGGATATGTTAATTCCCTTGATTTTTTTTTTTTTTTGGTCCTTTTTGAGACCAGCTGCACCGCGCTCAGCCAGTGAGCGCTGTGAGCGCGCACTGGTCATCCCTACATAGGATCCAAACCCACGATAGGAGCGCTGCTGCGCTCCCAGCACCGCACTCTCCCGAGTGCGCCCCGGGCTTGGCCCAGTTAATTCCCTTGATTTAACCATTTCACAATATATACATATATCAAAACATCACACCATACTCTTTAAATATACACAATATTTATTTGTCAGTTACACTTTAATAAATCAGGGGTAGGGGAGGATAATGCCGTAGCCATCTCTGGAAAATATACACCACTACATTAACAAAATCAGAGTAGATTAAGAAGAAAGAATAAAATTTATATTACTTGAAAAAGAAATGCCATATTTTTGAAAGCTTGTCCTTAATCCAGTCAAAAATACATTTAAATATATTGCGCTCAGCCTCTTCCCTTATACCTTTTTCTATTTCTTCATATTTCGTCCTTATCAATTTTAATTTTTCCGCTTTTTCTGGCTCTGGTTTATGAGCATATTTCTCTTCTACTAGTTTAATTTCCTTATCTAACTGGTCAGAGTAGGTTTTCCTCAAGATCTCTGTCTCTCGTTTCAGCTTTTTCTCTACGTCCCTGTATATGGCGTCAGAAAAGTACATCCCTCCGTTGATCAGCACCATCTTGTCTATCAGCTCCACCAGCTCCTGCACCTGAGCTTCCTTCTCAGCCTCCCCTGCTCTGTTGTTGAAGGCACAGTAGCGGCCCCCACACTCCTTGATGATGCTTTTCAGGTTCTCACCGGCACTGGCTATAAAGGCATCTAGGCTCTGGTCCTCCAGGTCTTCTTTGCGAGTGAACAAGATGATCATGTGCTGCATGGCTCGCTTCCCAAAGAGAGACTTAATCAATGTAATGGTCATCTTCTCCTCCTCCGTGTAGCGACCCAGCTGCAGAACCACGACAAAGGCGTGAGGTCCTGGGCAGGACAAGAGGACGCACCGGCTGACTTCCTCGCAGGTGGCTTCCACGCTCTCCCTGGTGTCAAAGAACCCTGGGGTGTCAACAATGAGCAGGTCTCTCCCCTTCCATTCCCGGGATGCTCTTTGACATTCTTTCGTAACAGCGTGGGCAGCAACTTTAGAATCAAAGACTTTCTCCCCAAGGATGGTGTTTGCTGTTGCACTTTTTCCACTTCCAGTTTTCCCTACCAGAACGATCCTCAGAGAGTGGTCCTTAGAGAAAGAGCCAGCCATGTTCACGTCCACAGACTCTGCAGCTGAGGCACGTACACCACCTTATGGAAGGGAGGGACAGAAAAAAAGGACAATGCAGGTGAGTGAGAACCATCCCCAACGCTATTTTCTTCTTTCTTTTTCTCCCTGTAAATTTGCAATATTCTCTTATCCATGAGACAGAAAAACGAAACAGTCCAAATACTATGGAAGAAATAACAGAGAAAGTCATCAAGAAATTTCCCCACAATAGAGTATCAGGTCCAGATAGTTTTGCAAGGTAATTCTATTAAACCTTTAACGGGCTGATAATCTCAATGCTACTTCAACTGTTCCTTACCATATAAAAAGAAGGAAAACTTTAAATTCTTGCTATGAAGCATCTGTAATATTGATCCCAAAAGCTAAGAAATATTTCACCAATAAAGAAAGCTGCAACTGTCTTATTTGTGAATATTGACACAAAAATCCCAAGTAAATTATCAAGCACTAATAGATAATACAGCACGATTGTGATTTATTTCAGAAATACTAGGATGAGTCAATATGAGAAAATATGACAACACATCCCATTAGTAGATTAAGAAGAAAATTACCTAGATGTGGAAAAGATATTTGACCAAATTTAACACTGATTCATGTTTAAAGCATTTCATAAAGTATAACTTAATAGACATGTCCTTTACATGATTGTGTATACATATAAATTTTAAAAATTTTGTCATTTTTTTTTCCTGGAGCTAAATAACTTCATTATAATGCTCATCTGGATGGGGGAAAAATTTTTTTTTTCCTGGAGCTAAAAAAGTTGATTATAATGCTCACTGGGATGGGGGGTAAAAAGCAAATTAGCCTAAACAAAAAAGAAAAAGAACAAGAGAAGACAACCAGAGAGTAAAACATTAGTCTTTGTAATTAAAGCAGTATGATGTTGGTGAGTGAATAGAAAGACAGAACTGTGAAACGGAAAACTCAGAAATATGCCATTGCTCATATTATACTTATTTATACTCAATTCAATTCTATTATGTTACATGTACATTTCATAAACCAGCATCTCATGTCAATAGTAAAAAAAGGGCCGGCCCATGGCTCACTTGGGAGACTGTGGTGCTGATAACAGCAAGGCCATAGGTTCGGATCCTTATATAGGGATGGCCGGTTAGAACACTTGGGAGAGCGTGGTGCTGACAAAACCAAGTCAAGGGTTAAGATCTCCTTACCAGTCATCTTTGAAAAAAAAATAGTAAAAAAAAGATGGACAATTTTATAAGCGACATGAGGATAACTATATAACCATAGAGAAAAAGATAAAATGGCATCTATTTTCTCATACCATAAAAATTCCAAATAGATTTGAGATTTAAATATGAAAAATTAACCCATATAAATAATAAAAGAAACATGAATAAATTCTTTGTAACCTGGGAGTGGGGAAAATGTTTCTAAGACTTAAAGTAGTATAAAGAAAAGGCTGATAAATTTAATTATATGACAATCCAAAAAATGTTGAAAAGCAAAAAATACTACAGACAAATTAAACATAAATAACAAACTAGGGAAAATATTTTTGTAAGTTATATCAAAGAGAATTCATTTTCCCATTATATGAAAAATATCCAAAAGTAGAGAAACAAAAGGCCAACAACTTGAGAAAAACTTGAATTGCTTCTCTGCCTTTTGGCTGAGATCAAGTGAAAGAAAATTGATCAAGAGATATAAAGAGCTGATAAATTTAATTATATAACAATCCAAAAAATGATGAAAAGCAAAAAATACTACAGACAAATTAAAACATAAATATCAAACTAGGGAAAATATTTTTCTAAGTGAAATCAAAGAGAACTCATTTTCCCATTATCTGAAAAATATCCAAAAGTAGAGGAACAAAAGGCCAACAACTTGAGAAAAACTTGAATTGCTTCTCGGCCTTTTGGCTGAGATCAAGTGAAAGAAAATTGATCAAGAGATATGAAGAGACAGTTCAAAGAAGACAAGAAATGCAAATGCTCTTTGGATATATGAAAAAGATGTTCAAATTAACTCATTATGAAAAGTAAATTAAATACATAGAGAAAATAAAACAAAATAAAATTACACTGAGATACTATTTCTCAGCTATAGGTATAGCAAAAATCCATAATTTTGCCAGCATTTGTGTTGGTAAAGGTATGGGGGAAACAGGTCGTCTCCTCCGTGAGTAGTGAGAATGGAAAAACAGCCGAACACCTAAGAGAAGTTAAAAATATCTTGCAAAATTATACATGCATTTGATCTTTGATTATCAATCTCAATTTTAGGATTTATCCCAAAGCTACACTGATAAAAATAGAGAAGGAGGTATGCACGAGGCTATGTAATCAGCACTGTTCGTTACAGTGCAAAAGCACTGTTCGTTATAGTGCAAAAGATCAAAAACACATCACGTGCCCATCATTAAGGGACAGTTGAATAAACTAAGATATATTCACCCAGTGAAGTGTTATCCAACTGTAAAAAGGAATGAGAAATATCTCTGCTTACCAGTATGGAGAGATCTCTGAGATATATCATTAAGAGAAAAAAGCAGAGTGGAGAAAATAATGTATCGTTTACTACGATGATATAATAAACAAGAATATGAGTTATATATAAATAATTTTTCATGTGTATGTGAAAAAGCAATGGCAGGATAACCTGAAAACTAAATAAACAAAAAAGTTACTTAAATGGGATGGGAGGAACAGGGTAAAGGGAACAGAGATAGAAACTGGAAACTAAATTTCTCTGAATGCACTTTGTTTTTGTAGATTCGATCTTGAAACAGTTTAAATAGTTTACATAAGTATAGAAGAAAAATTATATTTAAAAACAACTGCAAAAATCAAAATGAAACAAATGAACCTAATTGTATTTTGTGTGGTTGATGAACCACACAAAGAATTGGTCCAGGGGCTTGAAAATGCAGTGATTTCACTGTCCATGCCTAGTGGGACATACCAAAAGGATAAAAAAGAAAAGAAAAAACTGCCAAAAATCTCAGTCTTTTTTGGGAATCATATCGTTAGTTTTGTGGGTGTGTGTACAGTTCTGGAGTCCATCTAAAAGGCATAAACAATGGTCAGCCCAGTAGCAATGAGTGCTCATGACGCCCAGGTTGTGATCTTCAAATACCATTTCCCACCAAAGAAATTAAGGCTTTTGAAACAGAACGTCTTTTAATACCAGAAAGCAGGGATGCTATCAAAAATTATTAGGGTCCTATCAAAAGGACTTGGAAGCCACCTTGAAGAGGCTCCAACTGGACAAAGATGTGATGATTTGAGCATCAGCAAGAAAAACAATTCCAATGTATTGAAATATATCAAATATATTGAAATGCAGTTGTTCACAGCAACATCATCTTCCTAAAAGAAGTTAATTGCTCCTTTTGGAGTGTGCTAGGATTTGTCTTATCTTTCCTATATGTCATCTTCTAACTGTATCTCATGAAAATGAAAGAGTTGCTGAAAGGAAGTTTCTTTGTATAGGATTATTTCATCTAATAAATGAATAAAAATGGTAGAATTAGAACATCATCATTTGACACTCCTTAATGAAACAATGAATGCATTCTAGGTGATCATTAATGTCTACCAACACCACAAAAACAGAGAAAACCGAACACGTGCCTTCGGATGGAAGTTTACAAAAGCAACTATGAAGTATTCCCACCAAAATGCTCACCTTCTTTTGGAAGAGTGAATGAGTTCTTGAGTTTTCTCCAAGAAAGCTGTTGGAGCTGGTGCTTTTGCTTCCACTGTGAGGCAAAAGTATTTGCACCTCCAAGACCTCTGAATCAGGAAGCTGCGATTGGGTGGAGCCAGTGAAGAGACTGTCTGCCTTTAAAGAGACAGAAATATTGTTCCACACTTTGGTGGGTGCTTCAGTTTTGCCAAGTTGAAACCTTTTTGTTTATGTAAAATCTATTGAAAAACATGTCCTGGTCTTGGTTTCCTACAATTGTGTTAGAAGAACAAATAGTTGCCAAGTTGAAACGTTTTTGTTTATGTAAAATCTATTGAAAAATGTGTCCTGGTCTTGTTTTCCTACAATTGTGTTATATTTTTATGAGAGTCATGATTTTGCTTTTTTGAAAATTATACTCTAACAGGAAAGAGAGGCAGAAATAGCATGAGCAAAGCCTCGGTGGTGGAAATATGGGACATGGCCAGAAAACAGTCAACAATTTGGAATGGAGGGATCTGCTATGATCTGAACATTTGCGCGGCTCCCCCCAACCCCCAAATTTATATGTTGAAACCTAATCCCCAATATGATATTAACAAGAGGGGCCTTTGGGAAGTAATTTGGTTTTGAGGGTGGAATTCTCATGAATAGGATCAGTGCCCTTATAAAAGAGGCATAAAAGAGACCCTTCACCTCTTGCACCATGTGAGGACACTGAGAAGGCACCATCTATGAACCAGAAAGCAGGTCCTCACCAGACATCAAATCTGCCAGCACCTTGATCTTGGACTTTGCAGCCTCTGTGATGGTGAGAAATACATTTCTGTTGTGTATGAGGTACTCAGCTTGTGGTATTTTGTTATAGCAGTCCAAATAGACTAACACAGGGTCATTACCAGCATTTATTGAGGGCCTACATTCCAGACATGGCCTTTATGTTATTATTTTCTTCATTACTTACAACATTGTAAAATGGGTGTTAACAGAAACTATGACTGGAATTTGAGATGGGAACATAAGGAACATGTTATTGGGCATTAAAGTAAAGGTGATCCTCATTCTAAACTGGCAAAGAAGTTGGCTGAATTATGTTCTACTATTTGGTGGAAAGTAGAACTGGTGAGAGATGAACCTGAAAATTTAGCTGAGGTTGTTTTCAAGCAAATTGTGGAAGGTACAACCTAGTTTCTCCTTGCTGCTTATAGTAAAATGTGAGAGAAAAGAAACTGTGTTGATGCATATACAAGCCAAGGAATGCCAAGTATTACTAGAAACTACTAGAAGCCAGGAAGAGGTAAGAAAGAATCCTTCCCTAGACCCTTCAGAGAGAGCATGTCCTGCTGACACCTTGATTTTGGGCTTCTAGAACTGTGAGACAATACATTTCTGTGGTTTAAGCTACCCAGTTTGTGGTAATTTCTTATGGCAGCCCCAGGAATCTTATATGCTGCCGTTTCTTTTTCAGCTCCACCTTTTGTCTTGTCTGCTCCTTGTTCCATCCTCTTTAACAATCCGATGATTTCCACTTCTGCATTATGCAATGTGAACAGTGCAAATTTACTAGAACACATTTTTTCTCATTCCTTACCCACACATCTGGCCCAGAAGCACCACAAAATCCTTAGTGATGAGAGAATTTGTGACTTTCTCAGAAGGTCATTTTAGCCACTAGCTGAGGCCATTCCTCAGGGAATTTTTATTTCTTAGGTTTCTCTGACTCCATAGCTGCCTCCACCTCACTCCCCTTTGCTTTATCCTTTACTCAATCCTTTTACAGGAGCATTTGGCTTTTTTCATTAATTTATACAACACATACAAAAATCTTTCCTTTAAAGGGAGACAGAGAAAATTAAGAAGTCCTCACTGTAAATTAAGGCCTCCTGAGCTTTTGAGTGGAGCAAGCAGACTTCTGGGACACTATGAAATGCAGAGATTATAAGACCACCTCTGCCTCAAAGCATGCCTCAATGTTACCAGTAAGAGCCAGTCTCATACTCTTACAGAATATCCAATTTACGTCAAAGTAATTGTTTTATTATTTTTATTTTATTTTTTATTTTTATTTTTTTCATCCCCCCTCCCCCAGGGAGAGCATTAATCCATTCATGAGGGATCCGCCCCCATGACTCAATCAGTTTCCAACACTGCCACATTGGGGATCATATTTCCACATGAGTTTTGGAGGGGACAACACGTCCAAACTCCATCATTCCACCCGAAAAGAGGTTTATTTGGCTTATGATTCTGGGACACCTGCATCTGGCACAGGCCTCAGGCTGCTGCTACTCATGGCGGAAAGTGGCAGGCAGCTGGCGGGTACAAGCAGATCACATGGTGACAGGAAGCAAGAGACAGAGAAGGTACCAGGGTCTTTTTAAACAACCAGCTCTCGCGAGAACTACTAGAGCGAGAACTCACTCATTACTCCCCATCCCCCAGGGAGAGCATTAATCCATTCATAAGGGATCCGCCCCCATGACTCAATCAGTTCCCAGCACTGCCACATTGGGTATCAAATTTCCACATGAGTTTTGGCAGGGACAACACATCCAAACTCTATCATCCCACCCCTGGCTCCCCAAAACTCATGTTCCTTTCACCTACAAAATACAATCATTCCATCCCAACAGTGCCAAAAGTCTTAGCTTGCTCCAGCACCAACTTAAAAGTCCAAAGTCCAAAGTCTCATCTGAGACCAAAAGCAAAAGTCGTTCCAGCTGTGAACCTAAAAAACAAAACCAAATTTATCTACTGCCAAGATACAATGGTGGAACAGACATTGGGTACACGTTCCCATTCCAAAAGGGAGGAATAGGCCAGAAGAAAGGAAAAACATGTCCCAAACAAGTCTGAAACCCAGCAGGGCAGACATTATGTCTTAAACCTCCAAAATAATGTTCTTTGACTCCAAGTCCTGCATCCTGGGCACAATCGGGCATCTGGGCCCCCAAAGCATCAGGCAGCCTTATTCTCACAGCTCTGCCAGGCACAGCCCAGTGGGCCACACTGCTGCCTGTGGCTTTTCCAGGCCTATGATACACGTTACCAGTGGTCCTGAAGTTCTGGGGTCCTGGCGGCAGCCCCCGTGCCTTGGCTCTACTAGACATTTCCCTGGTGGGGGCTCTCTGTGGGGGCTCCGACCCCACTTTTCTGCTCAGCAGTGCTCTAGTAGATGACCTCTGTGGTGGCTCCGCCCCTGTGGTAAGTCTCTGCCTGGGCTTACAGACTTTTCCATATATCCTCTGGAATCTGGGTGGAGGCTGCCACACCTCCACTGCTCTCACGTCCTGCCGCCCTGCAGACTTAACACAACATGGACTCCACTGAGGTTTCGGGCCTTTACTCTCCAGGGCTGCTGCATGAACCACACTTGGGGCTGCTCCAGCCAGAGCAGCTGGGATGCAGGTAGCAGGATCCTGAGGGCAGCTGTGCCTCAGGTCTGTCCTCCAGGACAACTCAGTCCTTCTAGGCCTCAGGCCCTGTGATGGGTGGGGCACCCTTCCAGACATTTCAAATGCCTTTGCTGCCATACCTCAGAGTAGGCTGTTAGAAGTAGCCATGCAATGTCCTTAATGCTTTGCTGCTTGGAAATTTCTTCAGCCAAATGCTCTGGTTCACAACTCTTAAGTCCCACCTTCCACAAAGTCCAAGGGCACAGACACAATGTGGCCAAGTTCCTTGCTATGGTGTAGCAAGGGTGATCTTTTGTCCAGTTCCCAATAAGCTCCTCATTTCTATCTGAGACCTCATCATCTGCCTGGTCTTTACTGTTTATGTTTCTATCAACATTCTGGTCAAAACTATTTAATGAACCTCTAAAATCTTTCCAACATTCTCTCACCTTTTTGTCTTTTTCTAAGTCCTCCATACTCCTCATCAATCTGGAATTTTAATAGTGGATACTTTTTAGATCCTTAGGGATGGCACTGGCTGCCTTGACCTCCCCACTCTCGTCTTCTAGGGAGATTAGATCTATGTCGTCCCTAGGTGGTGGAGAGGGATTTCAGAGGTCAGTCTTGGAATTGGCTTTTAATATTTTTTCAGTTTGGGCCACAGTTTCTGAAACTTCTGGGGATTTTTCCCTATCCTGAATCATGTCCCTGATTAAATTCCAATAGGAGAAGGCAGTAATGGGGACCTTTTCCAGCCCGAAAGTCTCATAGAAATCTTATAAAGCGTCTCCAACTCGAGAACACCTTTTATAATTAATTGTCCCTTCTTCTGGGAACCAAGGACAAAGATTCTTCATGAAATCAAAAAATCTTAATAGATCACTCGTTTTAACCTTTACTCCTCATGTCTTTAAAGCCTTTTGTAACTGTCTTATGTAGACATCATGACAACTTAATTCTTGTCCCATTATTGGGCGTGCTTACTCACCTTATCCTGACATGGCAGGTTCCCGTGGCTGATGAAGGTTTTACTCTTTAATTTTCAGTGGTCGACCCTCGGATGCGCTGTCTTCCTCACAGTGTCCCCCATATCCAGTGCCCCACATTTGGGCACCAAAAATGTCCCGACTCATGGGATATTCAACGCAGACACTGGAGGGGGGAGTGGGAATTGGATGGGACAAGAGACACGAGAAATGGAGACAAGACAGTATTCTGATCAAGTCTCGTTTATTAGCCAGAAGGTCACAGATTATATAGCCAGCAGGAGGGAAACAGCAGATAAGGAAGTATGCAGATGTTTTCTGGGAAAAAGCACAGGGCAAATCGTTCCAGGAAATGGAACATTTCTCAGCTATTGAAAGCAAAGCAGTGGTGATCTATGCCTAGGGGGGTGCAAGCAGTAAGAAGGAGAAAATGGCAGAAAGGTTACAGCATTTATATCTTTAGTGTGAGAAGGCTATTAGCAGGGCTTCATGACCCTGGGGAGGCTATGACTGGGCTCTGTGGCCCCAGACAAATAACAAAGAAACTGGCCAGGCCCAGGAAACCCAGGCAAAAGCTCTTTTGACAATGGCCAGTGATCTGAGAAGGAGCCATGGATAGAATGGGTATTTCCCTATACATGGGAGAATGTTTGCAAACAAATTAAAAATGCTCAGGAAAAGTACAATCCCCCCAAATTACTGAAGTATTTAAAAGATATGGTAGCTGAAATGACTGGGTTCTCTTCAAGTTAGGGATGCTCTCAGGTAGGACTGGTGGGATGGGAGGAGGGTCCATGCCTTTGAGGGTTTGAGAGATGAATGCATGCAACCTTGTGATGCTTCAGCTATTTGTAGGTAAATAAGTTGTCAGGCTAGGGCAGGTAGTAGGGGATTGTGAAGGAGAAAGAAGGAACACAGTGAGGAAATCTGGGAAAAGGTTTTAAACATTAGGCTGATATTAAGGGTCAGAATCAAGTTATAAGAATCACCTCACCTGTGTAGGGAGGTTGGAGTCAGGAGAGACACCAGGACCAAGGCAGAGGCCAGCATGAGGCCAGAATACAGACAATAACACAAGAACCAGGGGACTAGATACAAGAGAGCAGGGCAATGTCTGGTACCCTCCCAGATGTAGCAGAAGTGAGGAAGCAGACTCCAGGGGACATCTCTGCTGCTCAGGGCTGTGTACCAAGCCTGCTGGCTCCCTGAGCTCCCTGTCTCCTTTAGGGCAGGGCTCAGTGCTAGACGGCCCCCTTTCCCATGTGGTAGATATTCCTTTATGACTTCCTCATTCCATGCCTGGATGTGAAGTGGGATACACTCTCCCTTTCCTTGCTGTCCGTAAGGAGATGGACATAAATAAGTCCTTGAGGTATCAAAAGATTTTAGTGCTAATTGTCACAGTGACATAGACTAGAACGAAAATTATGAGCATGATAAATTGCCTAACTTAGAGAAGCTTGCAAAATTCTAAAATTCTAGGTGTAATTCTAGATTTCCTCTAGAGCATTACTGAAGACTCCTTTTCCCTTTCTGTCTCTCTCTCCTTTTAATCCCTGAGGGTTAGGAAATAGGTTAATCTCAGATAACTCAAATAATAATGGTTTAAACACATTAAGGGCTTGTTGTATCTCATGTCAGGAAGTCCAGGAGTAAACAGCCTGGGGCTGGTGGCATCAACGTTCCGGCTTCATTCTGTCTTTCTGCCCCACCTTCATAGGCATGTGGTTTTAACACTCAAGTTTGCTTCTTGGTTCCAAAATGCTGGTGTTCTATCGGTGGCTGAGCAGATTGTATTGAGAGCTGCCTGAGGTGGGTGAAATGTGAGATGAGAAAAATGAAATCTTCTCTCAGGTAGATACATGGTCAGATATTTTCAATACTAACCACTTATGCATGCTTTGAGGACAGGGTCTATGTCATCTGCTTTTTTTCCCTTTGACAATATCTGCTTACCTTTAAGTTTAAACCACTTATAAGAGAATGAAATGTCACCATTAATACCTTTGGACTCCACATAACTCTTAAAATGATTACTTCTAGAAAATGTGTGTATATATGTTCAATTGAATCACTCCTATGTGGGAGCTAAGAGAGAAAGGAAGGCAGGAAAGAAAGACCACAGTAGTCCCATGATCCAACAGAGGGAGGGAACATTCCTAGGGCTACAAAGTCGAGTTGAGGGGAGAGGGGGATGGGGAGGGAGGTTGGGGGATAATTGGGAGGGGACAAAGGGTACAAAAGTAATTTCTGGTAATGGGTATGCCACCAATATGAATCTGTCCCCCACATCATGGGCAGGAGAGGGGACAATCAGCTTTGTATCTCATGAATATTTGAAATAAGTAAATAAATAATATTAAAAAAATAAAATTTTGGATATTGCATCGTTCAAAAAAAAAACCCAATTGAATCAAATAATAAAGATGAATTGGATTATTAATTCATGTTCTCCTTCTGATTCCTATTTTTCTGATTTAGGGAAAGAGAAGCCTCCTTGAAGAGGCAGTTTAGATGTTTAGATGACTCAGGTGAGGTTTTTGCAATCTTTGGTGCCTGAAGACCTTTAGACTGGGTGACAGCCACTTTGGTGGCAGGCCTCTGCCCGTTCAGGAATCTCCCACTCTGGACACTTCATTACAGCAAGGACAGATAAATGTAACCAGTATTAGAACCAGGAACATGAGAGGAATAAGCTCTGGAAGGCATTCTATGCCTCTTCCCTGAGTTTCCCTTCTGTCTGAAGGCAGGAACAAACCCAGTGTGCCACCTGAGCAGGTGACACTGGGAATTGCACAAGGTGGGGGATGCATGGGCCAACCAATGTGGCATCTTTTCACAGGTGGGATCTAACATACATCACTGTTTTCCTTTAGGTCCACTCCCAAGTACAGCAACAACACTGCTGTGCCAGTTCCTCTGAGAAGCACATGCTGAGAAAGAGTTAGGAGTGCAAGAGGTTTGGGGGCGGGAGGGGGGAGGGGGTGATGCCTGTGAAAGACAAAATAGGGAAGAAGCAGAACAGGGCAGGCAAAGCGTTTGGGCTGTGATGCAGATCTGACACCTGCAAGAGGAAGCAGTGGAGGAACTGAGCTGGGCAGAGAGAGTCTCAGATCTGAAAAAGCCTGTGCCAGCTCAACAGTGAATTTTGGGGCAAGGACTGCCTAAGGACCAAGTCCTGTACCCGGCAGATACTAGTAGGTCTGCTGTGCTCAGCCTTAGATTAGGAACTGCCTGCAAACAACGTGGCTTTGGCTCAAAAGCTGACATTGGTCCTGAAAGTGTTGCAGCTAAAGGCTGCCAGCTACCGGCAAATCTTGGAGGCCAATGGCAAGTTCCTTCTTGAAGGGAGAACTTTCCAGAGTGGTGCACCTTCACGGCTGCCATAGCTGGCTAGCGTGCTCCATGCAGATCCACTTTTCCATATTTGTTTGGGGATTATTCCTGTAGGATTCCACTCTTCCTGAGGGGCACTGAAAGAGAAAGGTTTCTAGAATGAACTGCAGTCCTTGCTGCTGCATTCCATCTTGGGCTGCAGCTGGTGTTTGCTGTCTTCCTCTTCCACTACCCATTCTCAATTTCCCTCACCTTCAGCCTTCACCTCTGCTCCTCTCCATGATTACCTGTTGGTGTGACCTAAACCCTCACTCTTGAGGGAGTGGACAGAGCCCCTGGTAACTGTACTCTTCCTAGGCTGGGGCTTCTGCACCTGCCCATTTACAGTTGCAGTTGGGCAAAGGAGTACCCAGAGGTGTCCAAGTGGAGTTTGTCATGTATTCCTCCGTGCCCCCATTGCATAACAGCAGTCTTTCTTCCTCCAAGAGTCTCATCTTGGTGGAAGAGTCTCTTCATATCTGCTGGTTTCTGGACACAGAGAGTCCAAAGAGTGCAGGTGGCAGCCAGAGCTCATAGTTCAATAGACCTAGCCCAGCAACAGGAAGAACAAAGTCTCCCAGTGGGTATTTGGGAATGATCCTTCCTACTGGGGATACAGCACCATATAGAGGTCTTTGATTCAGTGTGTGTACTGCATCCTAGAAGGTGGCACTCCATCCTCCCCAAGGATTCCCCTCTGAGCTGGCAGTCAGAATTGATCTTCCACTCTCTCAAACATATGTGTATAACCAAGGCCATTAGCATGCTGGCCACCTGTTGCTCATCCTACCTCTTCAATGTCTTGTCATTGATGTAATGTGGTGGTTCTCAACTGGGAATGATTTGCCTTGCAAAGGACATTTGGCAAATCCTGGAGACATTTTGGTTGTCACCACAGGAAGTGGGTGCTACTGGCATATAGTAGGTAGTGTCCGAGGATGCTGCTGAATGTTCTATGATGCACAGGAAAGCATGTCCCCACCAGCAAGAAAAAAATTATCTGGCCCACAAAGGTCAATAGCGCTGATGCTGAGAGACCCTGATGTAATGGATCAATGTGATATATTGCAGGATGTCTAGTTGGTTCAGCTCTCTCTGGGCTGGAGAGTAGGAGAGGTAACACCTGTGTTTTTTCCCTATTTGCAGTGCCTCTGTCTTGCTAACGCACTCAGCGTGAGCTTGATTTTCACACTGGGTCAGCCAGCACCTCCAGCCTCCCTTCTCTTTACTCACAGCAACCCCCTTCTCTTCACTTCTCTCTCATCCTGCACTGAGAAAGACGTACTGAAGAATCTGGCTTTGGGTGAATTTAGCTCAAAGAGTAAAAACAAAAACAAAAGCAAAAAATGTTTCCTGATTACAAAAAGACAGAAAAGCCTACAAAATTGGTTACATTCCTAAAAGGGAGTAGGCCGAGTTGCTGGCAGGATCCATGGAACCTGCAAGCAGGCTCACCTTCCCAGAAGAATCCAAAGGCCACTTGATTCAGACGGAACACCTACCTTTTCAGTAGAGACCCACACCTTCCTATCGCATTGTTGCATTTGTTGGTACCATGGACCAATTGGTCCAGCCACCCCACTGTCATGCTACCTTCCTTCCCAATAGACAAGGGCATCAGTGTACCTCATCTCCTATTTTCCCATGAGAGGCGACTTGATGTTAATGAGTAACCTCTGAGGCCCTGACTCTTGCATTTTTTACTCAACAGACTGTTTGGTGTAAAATCTAGCTGTGAACAGCATGATCCATCTCTCTACTCAGCTACAAACATTTCCTGTTTATTGCTTTTCACTTAACACTGTTCTCACATAAGGTAGTGGGTGGCAGTGGGCAGGCCTGTGTTTCCTGATGTGCAGATTATAGGGCAATGATGCTGGATTAAAAGGGGTCAAGCTTGGGCCAAAGACTTATGCCCAAAAGAGCCTCAAAAGTATATTTGTAATTTGTCTTTCATAATCCTACAGTAACCTTAAGTATAAAAGGAGGTCACATTGACAATAATTATAAATGTTTTCCCAACTTTTTCACCCCACCTGCTATTGTAGCACTCCGGGTCCTTAGCAAGTACCTGTTCTCCCTAGATATATTCCTGAAGTTGCCCAGAGGATGAATTATATTATTTCCTAAAAATTACTGTCACTAGTCATGTGGCATTTACCATGTAAAAATTACTGTCACTAGTCATGTGGCATTTATTATGCTTTTACTCTTTTCCTGATGTAAATCTTTCTCTGCTGGGTACTGCTTATTAGGCACTATTAATTACCGAGCACAACTCTCAGTCCTATTGGCCACCATGTCTTAAGGTTGTCAACATTGCCAGGTCTACTGGGTACTGGAGTACCCACCGAACACCTTTGGCGTTTCTTCTGACTATTTCTGTTTCCACGGGGCAATGAGGTTCTCATGGGCACCACTATTGGCTTTGCTGGGCTCTTATCTCTTTCTACCCTGTTTCCTACCTTGGAAATGGTGCCATAACCCATAAAGTTGCCCAAGCCAAGAATCTTGACATTTTCCTTCAGTAAATAACAAAAAATTGTGAATTATAATAGCTTCATATCTTTCCAGAGCTTCTACATCCCCCCAACCCCATGTCCACTCCAGCTATAGTCACCATCATATCTGGTCTGGATTGTTGCAACTCTTTCTTAGGACTGAACTTGTTTCAAGGCTTGCTTCCCACTAAGTCCCCTTCATACTGCAACCAGAATGCTCTTTATAAGGCTTAAATATTATCATTCAGTGATGTGTGTGGAAATGGCAGAAGAAAGCCCTCCAAAAATCTTCACCTCCACAAGAACAAAAATAGTCTGAATTAACTTTTTTGGAATTCTGGATATTGATCAAAGGCTTGCAGCAATCCTGGGAGTGGTTATTCAAGAAAAATAGTAAGAACAGTGAGTTTTGTGGCATTTTAACTTACCCCATTCCTGTCACTCCCAACTCTACAAAGTCTTGAAAACCAATAACCTGCAATCACTGTGAAAGCTAACAGTGTGGCAGCCACTGCAGGGTGTTGAATGAGTTGAAGCTCTTTTAAAGTCCTATTCCCAGAGAAATGTTATTAATTGACCTGTGTGGTGGTTTGCTGGAAAACCCCACTAGCAAGGTTTGTCTTTATTTGACCTTATTTGGAGTTTGCCTGGTGCCAACAGTCTTTTTCCCATAGGTGCTTTTAAAGAATAGTTGTTTAACATCATGGCTTCTGGAGGCATTGGATAACAGTTGGGGAAAACAGTAGATTTTAAAAATGGCTTAAAAGGAAAAGCTGTGAAATGAGACATCATGCAGGACTTTGAAGAACTTTGACATATTTCCAGGAATCTAAAAGTTTACATAAATGCATAGGGTTTTTGTACAAGCCAAGGGCTGTGCAAGTGCTCAAGGAAGACCTGAGAAGACCCCAAGCTCTAACTTCTAGCTGATCTACAGGCTCTGCACAAGCAGAAAATGAAAGTGAAGGCAGAATTATAAACTACTTGGCTGAATGTTGAAGGCATGCTTCAAGAAGCATACAAAGCTTCTTGGCCAAACTGGGGGACTTATTAATTCAAGGGATTTAAGAAACTTTTTGTCCAGTCATTAGTTGACCAGTAAACTACCTGAGCAGAAACTTTAATGGCCAGACATAATAAAGAATACAGACTTTACAGAATACAGAGTTCAGAAAAGACCTAAACAAACAACAAAACAACAATAACAACAAAAAACCTGGGGGTGTGGAAGAGGATGAGATTTTCAGAGTTGCCACATTCCATTACTTAAAATGTCCAATTTTCAACAAAAATTACTAAACAGTCAAAGAAACAGGAAAGTGTGGCCCATACATAGGGGAAAAAAGCTGTCAATAGAAACTGCCCCTTAGGAAGCCCCGATGTTGGACTTGCTAGAAAAAGTCTTTAAATCAGCTGGCTAAAATACGTTCCAAGAACTAGAGGAAACTATGAAATAAAGGAAAGAATGAGAACCATGTCCCACAAAATAGCGAATATCAATAAAGAGATAAGTGGTATATAGAAAATAATAAATGGAAATTCTGGTGTTGAAAAAAGTATAATAAATAAAACAAAAAACTTACTATAGGGATCAACAGCAGATTTGAACAAGCAGAAGAAGAAGGAATTAGTGAACTTGAAGATAGGTTAATTGAGATTACACAGTCTGAGGAAAAGAGAGAAAAAAGCATGTAGAAAAATAAATAGCATCAGAGACCTATGGGATACCATCAACATGATGACGTGTGCGTGGAAAGAATCCCAGGAGAGAGGATAGGAAAAGCAGCAGCAAGAATATTTGAAGAAATAATGGCTATAAACTTCTCAAATCTCATGAAAAACATCGATCTACACATCAACGGACTTTAAGTAGGATAGATTAAAAGAGACCAACACCTAGGAACAGTATAATGAAACTATCAAAAAACAAACAAACAAAAACAAAGACAAAGAGAGAATCTTGAAAACAGCAAGAGAGAAGGGTTTCATCATGTACAAGAGGTTCTGAACAAGAATCCTGGTTTCTTATCAGCAACCACAGAAGCCAGAAGTCAGTAGGTTGATGCATTCCAAGTGCTGAAAGAAAAAGACTGTTACATCTTTTATGCTAAATCATTTTCCTAAATGCTCCTAAATTATTTTCCAAATATCATTTAATTTTCTGTCTGCATTTTCTTGAGACTCCCGGAACATCCTTAAGAGGGTTTTTCTGAATTCTCTCTGACATTTCATAGGTCTGCTGTTCTTCTGCATCCATTTCTGGAGCTTTGTTTATTTCATTTGGTGGCAACATATTTCTCTGTTCTTTCTTAGTATTTGTGTATTCATGTTGATGCCTAGGTATTTGAGGAGACTGCTATTTGCTGCTGGTTCTCTAGGGAAGGTTTTTTGCATAGATTATTAATCACTTGCAGGTCTGGGCTGTGTGAAAATTCGTTACCTGTGATAGGGTGAGATTCTGGGAATCGTCCATTCCACCATCTTGATGACTTAGCTTTCATTTTTTTTTTTTTTTTTACTGTATTTTAAGTATTATTTTCTTATATCTTCTTAGTGGTTGTCCTGAGGGTTGCATTTTACATGTTAATTTATAACAATCTAGTTTCAATTCATTCCAACTTCATTTAAATAGTATGTACAACTTTGTTCTTATATAGCTCTGTTCTCTCCCCATCCTTGTGCTGTTATTTTTCTGCGAATTACATCTTGAAGATTGTGTTCCCATCAACACAGATTTATAATTATTGCTTTATACAGTTGTCTTTTAAATCAGATGGGAGGAAAAAGCTATACATAACAGCTGCACTTATACTATCTTTTATATTCATCTATTTAGTTACCTTTCCAGGTGCTCTTTATTTCTTCGTGTGGATATGAGTTGCTGTCTAGTGACCTTTCCTTATGGTCTGAAGGAATCCCTTTAGCATTTCTTGTAGGATAGATGTGCAAGTAATGAATTCTTTCAGTTTTTGTTTATCTAGGAATGTTTTAATGTCTCCTTCATTTTTGGGTCCATTGTTGACTGTCATTATTTGTGTACAATATATGGTGATCACATCAATATTATTAGCATATTCAGTATTACACATTGTAATTTTACTTTGTGTCCCTTTTACAATTTCTTCCTAACCTCCACCCCCTTTTCCATCTCCAGTACCCATACTGAAAGAGAACTTTCAGTTCTCCCTTCTGAAAGTTCAATGTATTATTGTGGCGTTTCTTTGTCTGTTTGTTTGTTTGTTTCTTTTCTTTCCTTGTTTCTTAGCACTTATGAGTAAGGACATGTGATATTTCTCTTTCTGTGCCGGGCTTATTTCAATTAACATAATTTTCTTCAAGCCCATCCATGTTGCTGCAAATGGCAGAATTTCATTCTTTTTCATGGCTGAGCAGTATTCCACTGTGCATATATACCACATTTTCCTTATCTAGTCATCCACTGATGAACATTTAGGTTGGTTCCATATGTTGGCAAATGAACTGAATAGACATTTCTCAAAAGAAAACATACAAATGGCCAATAGGTATATTAAAAATGTTCAAGATCACTAATCATCATGGAAATGCAAATCAAAAACATTATGGAGTCTCTTCAAAAAACTAAAAATAGAACTACTATAAGATCCAGCAATCTGACTGCTGGGTATTTATCTAAAGGAAAGAAAGTTAGCATACTGAAGAGATATCTGCACCCCCATGTTTATTTTTTATTTATTTATTTTTAAAAATTTGTTTATTATTATTATTATTATTTTTTACATTCTAAGGTAATGTGGAGCAGTTGGTGGGTAGGGGGAATGGAAAAAGGGGAGGGGAATACAGTGGGAGGAGGAGGAATGGGGGATGTGCCCGAGGCCTGTGGCACCCCCCTCATTCCATCAGGGGAGGATCCCTGGGTGCTTCCAGTGGTGACTCTGTAGTCATTGCTGGGTTGGATGTTGATGTCAGGGGGCATGGCTGAGTCCCTTGACTCCCATGGCCCTGTCTCAGGAGCCCAGGAAGCTTCCTGCAGCAGCTTGGTGGCCATTGCTGGGATAGATGCAGATGTCAAGGGGACATGACTGAAGCCCTCGGTCTGCCTTCACTCTGGCTTGGGAGCCTGGGGTACTTCCCATAGAAGCTCGGGAGCCCAGGAGGGCCCCCATCGTCCTGGCTTGGAAGCCTGGGGGGCTTCCAGTCCTTCAAGGTTTTATAAGTGTTCTTTGGCAGTGTTCGATCTTTACTGGTTAGTATCAGAACTTTGTCTCTGATCTGTGAGTGTATCTGTGTTTTCTTTCAGTTTTGTGTTGGATTATTAGCTGCCCCCGCCACTTAAATTCTGCACTGGAACTAATTTGTTGTCCTTTGCTTACTTCTAAGATGGGGGAACTTCCTTTGGGGACCAGCACTTGAACCTTGCAGTTAAGCTAAATCGCTGCTTTGCTGCTCATTCCCTGGGGAAGTTTTTTGTGCAGCTCAGGTTTTAATTGTTCATCTTGTAAGCACTTCTGGGTCTTGTAAGGTCCAGTACACCTGGGTTGTGTGGAAACTCTGTCTGCGCCTGAGTCTTTTCGGCAAACCTCACTCCCTGCAGTTCTGTATTCCTGACCAGTCTCCACTGAGTGGGCCTGTGCTGATTGGAGGGCAGATCAGTTGTCCATGCTGTGCCCCAATGTTCCCCCAGTGGGCCCATCTCCCCAACCCGCTCCACTCCAAACACTTCTCAGGGGGCAGGCCATGTGCCAGTCCCTTGCGATGACTCGCCAGCCTCTGAGTGGCTCCTCTTTTCAGTTGTCTGAGGCCCCCCACTACTATGTGGGTCCATGGGAACCCTGTTAGTGGTCTTACTGGCCTGAGGGCCAACGAGGCCCTCTATTCCGCTGTAGCCTCCAGGCAACTTCATACAAAGGGCACAGAAGTGGCTTTTGCCAGCTCCTGCTTGGTGTGCCCACCAGGACCAGCCTTGAAGCAGCCGGGGCTCGAAACTCTGTAGGTCTCTCCTCCTCTTCCCCTGAGCTCTAGTGGCCCCAGCTTGGCAGTCGTTGCTTTTTAATAGTTGTAAATTGGTTGATTATGGGAGAGAGTGGTGCTGGGGATCTTCTATTCTGCTATCTTCATTCCAGCCACCCCATGTTTATTGTAGCATTGTTCACAATAGCCAAAATATGGAATCAACCTAAACATCCATAGGCAGATGAATGAATAAAGAAAATGTGGCATATATACATAACAGAATACTACTCAGCCATGAAAAAGAATGAAATCTTGTCATTTGTGGCAACATGGATGAGTCTGGAAGATGTTATGTTAATTGAAATAAGTCAGACACAGAAAGATGAATACCACATGTTCTCACTGATACGTGGGAGCTAAAGAAAAATAAAGTTGAGCTTATAGAAGTAGAGAGTAGAGTTGTGACAGGGAGAGGGAAAAGGAGATAGGAAGAGGTTGGTTAACGAATACAAAATCAGCTAGATAGGACAAATAAGCTCTAGTGGTCTACAGTAGTGCTAGGCATCTATAATTAACAATAATTTGTTATATGTCTCTATTGGTTAGAAGAGAGGAGCTCAAATGCTCTCGTCACAAAGAAATGATAAATTTTTTCAATGACAATTATGCTAATTACCCTGATTTTATCATCACACAGTGTATATATCTATCGAAGTATAACTCTGTACTCTACAATTATGTGCAATCAATACATTTCAATTAAAAAATTAAAATTACCACTGATAACCAAAAAACAAAAGAAAAAAGAAAAAGATAAAAAAAAAATACTACAGGCAAGTATCCTTGATGAATTTAGACAAAAATCCTCAACAAAATACTAGCATATCAAATACAGCAATTTACAAAAGGAAGTCCATACCATGAGAGGTCTGTATTCTATATAAGTTATATATACCTGGGATTTATCAGGAATGCAAAATTGGTTCAACATATAAATATCAATCAATATATTACATCACATTAAGAGAATGAAGGACAAAAAAGTCACATGATCATTTCAATAGCGGCAGAAAAAACATTTGACAAATTCAATAGCAGTTTATGACAAAAACACTCGATAAATTAGGAATAAACATAATCATGGTGTTCTTCAGCTTTACCCTTTTATGCGTCCCCATTGTCCTCACAAATTCCAGACTCGTTGGTACTTTAAATAAAGCCCTTCATACTGTGGCATCCTTCAAATCTCCGCTCTTACCTACCAACATTCTCACTCCTATAGTCACACTGAAGGTCCCTGCCCTTTTCCACCTGCCTTGCTCCCCTACAGCCCCCTCCTCATCTCTGACAGCCCACCCTCCTCCCCAGACATACACCCATGCTTTAGATGACTATTCCAATTCATCATTTAGATTTAAGGTTTAATCTTAAATCTCAGGTCTTAAGGAACGTTTTCTGACCCACTCAAGGCTGACGGTAAGTGCTCCTCCTGTTTGACTGTATCACATTCTATGCATGCCCAGATCAAGTGATTATTACTTGTCTGTCTCCTAAGCATATCGTAAAATCTGTGAAGACAGAAGACTCTTTGTCATTAAATTATATCCCAATATCTAATATGTCCAAGGTCCTCAGTTTATAATTTGTCAAGCGAATGTCAGTTGAGTATCCCCAGTCTTTGATGAACTGGTTAAATCTGGTCCAAACTCGTTACACGGTACGTATGAGTTCAAAGTCCTCCCCACTATTCCTGAGAGTTCCCTTTCCATTTACATTTTCTCCAGCCTTTCCTCTGCTTCCTCATCCCATGACATTATACAACGTTTCTATGTCAGCCTATGACTCCGAAAGCCTAAAATGCGGTGTTTTTACTGTTATTTTTAAAAAACCAGTATTCACATACATAATTATGCTTATTTGGCTATTTCTTTCTGCTTTTTTAGTTTTGGGAACTTTCCTGGAGATTCTGCAGAGTACAAAAGTTGCACACGTGCAACACCCTCACAATCAGGACACAGAACAGTTCTACCACCATAATGAGCTCCTTTGTGTGTCCCCTTCAGTTGTCACATCAATTCCCCTCCCATACCACCACCCCTAACCCCTGATAATCACTATGGCATTACACAGCATAAAAATTGGAGATTGGCTTTTTTTTAAAAAAAAAGTCAACATAATGACCTTGAGGTCTATCCACATTTTACCGTGTATCACTAGCTTATTCCTTCTTATTGTTAAGTAGTAGTCCATGGTGTGGATGCACCACAGTTTGTTTAGCCACTCACTCTCTGTTTTCAGGTTTGGCTAATACAAATTAAGCTGCTATGTACATTTGTACAGGTTTTTACGTAGACATAAGTTTTACTTTATTTAGGATAAATGCCCAGGAGTGCAATTGTTGGGTTGTATGGTAGTCAGATGTTCAGAAACTGCCAAACCATTATCTGGGGTGGCTGTACCTCTGGCTGTACCATTTTACATTCCTACCAGCAGCGTATGACTCATCTAGTTTCTTGCAATCTTTTCGAGCATTTGGTTTTGTCACTAGTTTTATTTTAGTTATCCTTGTAAGTGTGTAGTGATATGTTATTGTGGTTTTAATTTGCATTTCCTAATAGCTAATGATGTTAAACATTTTCATTGCTTATTCACCATCTGTATCTTCTCTTCAGTAAAATGTCTCTTCATGTCTTTTGCCCATTTCTTAATTGGATTTCCTTTAATTGTTGGGTTTGAGAGTTCTTCACATATTCTAGATGCCACTCCTTTGTCGATTATGTGGTTTGCAAATATTTCTCCCAGTCTGTAGCTTTTATTTTTCATTCTCTTAACAAGGTCTTTTGAGGAGCAAATGTTTTTAGCTTTTTTTTTTTAAGATGACCGGTAAGGGGATCTTAACTCTTGGCTTGGTGTTGTCAGCACCACGCTCTCCCAAGTGAGCTAACCGGCCATCCCTATATAGGGATCTGAACCCGTGGCCTTAGTGTTGTCAGCACCGCTCTCTCCCGAGTGAGCCACGGGCCGGCCCTTAGTTTTGATGATGTACAATTTATCAAGTTTTCCTCTTGTGGGTCATGCTCTTGGTATAAAAGGCTAAAAACTTTTTTCCTAGTCCCAGATCCTAAAGATTTTCTCCTGTTTCAATTTGTTTGTTTGTTTGCTTGTTTTTTTTTTTTTTAAATAAAAGCCTTTTAGTTTTATATTTTACATTTAGGTTGGTGATTCATTTTGAGTTAATTTTTGTATAAGGTGTGAGACTTGGTTCAAATTTCATTTTTTGCCTATTGAAGGCCAATTTCTCCAGCATCACTTGTTGAAAGGCTGTCTCTTTTTCAATAAATTGCTTTTGTACCCCTGCCAAAAATTAGTTTGGCATATTTGTGAGAATCTATTTCTGAGTCTTCTGTTCTGCTTTATTAATCAATGTACCTATCCCTCTGCTAATACCACCTAGTCCTGATGACCATAGTTATATATTAAGTCTTGAAACTGGGTAGATTTCAAGACTTATTCCTCCCATTTATTCTTCTTTTTCAAAATTGTTTCATCTTTTCTAGTTTATTCTTCATTCCGTTTGAGTTTTAGAAAAATCTTGTCTATATCTACAAAAAAATATTTTTGTTGTATATCAGTGTGGGGGAGAATTGATTTCCTTACTATGCTGGTCCTTCCAGTCTATGACATGGTGTGTTTCTCTATTTACCTGATCTTTGCTTTCTTTATTAGTTTTGTGTAGTTTTCAGCACGCGAATTCTATACGTTTCGTTATAGTTAAACCTAAATACTTCGTATTCTTTTGAGCAATTGGAAATGGTAGTGTATTTTTTATTTCATTTTCTACATGTTCATTGTTAGTGTATAGAAATACAATTTTTTTTGTATTTTTATCTCATATCTTGTGACCTTGCTGAACTCATTAGTTCTAGCAGTTTTGGGTTTTTGTTCTCTTTTATAGGTCCCTTGGCATTTTCTATGTAGATAATAGTGTCATTTACAAATAAACATTTTTATTTCTTTCTTTCCCATGTTTTTTTTTTTTTTTTTTTTTTTTTTTTTTTTTTTTTTTTGCCTTATTGCACTGGCTAGAATTTCCAGCCCTACATTGAGTACGATGATGACAGCAGACATCTTGCCTTGTTCCAGAGCTTGGGGGAAAACGTTCAGTCTTTTACCATTAAATGTAATATTAGCTGCAGGTGTTTTGGGTAGGTGCTCTTTATCTATTTTTCTGAGAATTTTTATCATGCGTGAGTGTTGTGAATTTTAATCAATGTCTTTTCTGCATTGATTAACATGATATGGTCACGTGATGTTTCTTCTTTAGCCTGTGAGTATGGTAGATTGCATTGATTTTTGAATACCAAGTCAGTCTTGAGTCCGTGAAGTAAACCCAACTTGCTTATGGTGTATAATTCTTTTTATATACTGCTGAATTTTATTTGCTGATATTTTGTTAAGGTTATTTTTTTGCATCTATATCCTTGAAGAATATTGGTCTACAGTTTTCTTTTCTTTGTGCTAGCTGCACCTGGTTTTGATATCAGAATAATATTAGCTTCATAAAATGAGGGGAGAAGTATTCACTCCTCTTTTATTTTCTGGAAGAGATTGTGTAGAATTTCTGTTAATTTTTTAAAAATTTGATAGAAATCTCCAGTGAAAACATCTGTGCATGGAGATGTCTTTTTTGAGTGTTTTAAAATTATGAACTCAATTTCTTTAAGTGTCGTAGGGCTATTCAAATTACCTATTTCATGTTGGGTGAGTTGTGGTAGCTTGTGTTTTTTGAAGAATTTGTCCATTTCATCTAAGTTGTCCAATTTATGTGTATAGATGTTTGTAGTATTCTCTTACTATACTTTTGGTGCCTGCAGAGTCTGTAATGATAGCTTCTGTTTAATTCCTGGTATTGGTAATTTGTACCTTTTTTTCTTTGTCCGTCTTGCTAAGGGTTTTTTAATTTTATTGATTTTTTCAAAGAACCAGTTTTTTGTTTCACTAATTTTTTTTAATGTGGTAAAACACATGTAGCATAAAAATTTCCATTTTAAACATTTTTTAAAAATTGTAACATAGCTGATCATACATTTCTGTGGGATACAGAGTTGAATATTATTACCTGGGTGGAATATGTGATGCTCAAATCAGAATAATTAATATATTCAACATTATTCATCACCATCATTTTTCATAGCCCCTTACCAATTCTTCCCTCCCCACCCCCTTCTCACCTCTGGTAATCTCACTTCTGTTCTCTCTTTTGGAAAGTTCAGTGTGTTATTGTGATTGTTATATCTTTCTTTTTTTAAAAAAAAATTATTTGTTTATTTTTAGCTCCTAGTTATGAGTGAGGCCATGTGGTATTTCTCTTTCTGTGCCTGGCTTATTTCAATTTTCATGATTTTCACTAGGTTCATCCATGTTGCTGCAAATGGCAGTATTTCATTCTTTTTTTTATGGCAAAGCGATATTCCATACCACATTTTCCTTATCCAGTCATCTGACAATGGATATTTAGGTTGGTTCCAACTCTTGGCTATTGTAGATAGAGCTGCAGTAAACATGGAGGTGCAAGTATCCCTTAGGCATGATGATTTCCATTCCTTTGAGTATATACTCAGGAGTGGGATTGCTGGATCATAGGGCAGTTCTATCTGTAGTTGTTTGAGGAACCTCCATAATGTTTTCCATAATGGCTACACCAATTTACAGTCCCACCAACAGTGTAGGAGGGTTCCCCTTCCTTTGCATCTTCACCAGCATTTGTTATTCTATATCTTTTTGATAATAGCCAGTAAATTGGTTTGAGATGATATCTCAAAGTGGTTTTAGTTTGCATTTCCCTGATACTGAGTGATGTTGAAATTTTTTCATGTGTCTATTGGCCGTTCACATATCTCCCTTTGAGAAATGCCTATTCAGCTTCTTTGCCCATTTTTCAGTTGGGATATATATATATTTTTTTTCTTATCTTAAGTTGTTGGAGATCCTTATATATTCTGGATATTAATCCCCTGTCAAATGTGTGATTTGCAAATATTTTCTCTCACTACTGTAGGCTCTTTTTGCTCCATTAATTGTTTCTTTTGCTGTGCAGAAGCTTTTTAGTTTGATATAATCCCATTTGTTTCTTTTTCTTTTGTTGCCTACACATTGGGGGTCATATTCACAAAGTCTTCACCCGTTCCTATTTCCTGAAGTGTTTCACTTATGTTTTCTTTGCGGAGTTTTACAGTTTCAGGTCTTATACTTAAGTTTTTAATCCATTTTGAGTAGATTTTTGTATATGGTGAGAGATACGGGTCTAGTTTCATTCTTTTACATATGGATGTCCAGATTTTCCCAGCACTATTTATTGAAGGGACAGTCTGTGTGTTCTTGTGTGTTCTTGGTGCCTGTGCTGAATGTCACTTGGCTGTAAGTATGTGGGTTGATTTCTGGGTTCCTTATTCTATTCCATTGGTCCAAGTGTCTGTTTTTATGCCAGTACTGTATGGTTTTGGTTACTATAGCTTGTAGTATAATTTGAAGTCAGATAGTGTTATGCCTCTGGCTTTATTATTTTTTTGCTCAGGAGTGCTTTGGCTTTTGAGGTCTTTTGTTCCATATGAATGTTAGGATCGTTTTTTCTATTTCTGTGAAGAATGTCATTGGTATTCGAATGATTTGTGTTAAATCTGTAAATTGCTGTGGGTACTATGGAAATTTTCACAATACTAATTCTTCCAGTCCAAGAGCATGGGATGTCTTTCCATCATTTTGTGTTCTCTTTAATTTCTTTTAACAGTGATTTGTAGTTCTTGTTGTAGAGATCTTTCACCTCCTTGGTTAAATTTATTCCTGGGAATTTTGTGTGTGTGTGTGTGTGTGTGTGTGTCTGTGTGTGACTATTGCAAATGGGCTAGCTTTCTTGATTTATTTTTCCGCTTGTTTATTGTTGGAGTATAAAAACACTACTGATTTTTGGATGTTGATTTTCGTATACTGCAACTTTACTGAAATCGTTTATCAACTCTCAGAGGATTTTTTTTGTAGAATCTTTAGGCTTTTCTATATATAGGATCATGTCATCTGCAAACAGACAATTTGACTTTGTCTTTTCCAAGCTGGATGACCTTTATTTCTTTCTCTTGCCTGATTGCTCTGGCTAGTATTTCCAATACTATGTTAAATAGGAGTGGTGAGAATGGGCATCCTTATCTTGTTCCTGTTCTTAAGGGAAAAGCTGAAGGCTTTCATCATTCAGGATGATATTGGTAGTGGGTTTCTTGCATATGGCTTTTATTGTGTTGACATACTTCCCTTCTATACCTAGTTTTCTGAGAGTCTTTTTCATGAAGGGGTGTTGAATTTTCTCAAGTGCTTTCTGCATCTAGTGAGATAATCATATGGTTTTTGCCCTTGATTTTATTGATGTGATGTATCACATTTATTGTCCTGCATATGTTGAACCACCCTTCATCCCTGGGATGAATCCCACTTGATTCTAGTGTATAATTATTTTGATGTGTTGCTGTATTCTATTTGGTAGTATTTTATTGAGGATTTTTGCATGTATCATCATCAAAGATATTGGCCTATAATTTTCTTCTTTTGTTGGATCTTTGTCTGTTTTTGTTATGAGGGTGATTATGGCCTTATAGAATGAGTTTGGGAGTATGGCCTCATTTTTCTAAAAAATAATTTGGAGATAATTGGTATTAATTCTCTTTAAAGTTTTGGTAGAATTCAAAAGTATAGCCATCTGGTCCTGGGCTTTTCTTTGCTGGGAGCCTGCTGATTACTGCTTCAATTTTGTTGCTTGTTATTAGTCTGTTCAAGTCTTCTGTATCTTCTTGGTTCAGTCTTGGTAGTTTGTATTTGTCCAGAAATTTATCCATTTCCTCCAGGTTTTCAAATTTGTGGGCATATAATTGTTTATAATAGTCTATAATGATTCTTTGTACTTCTGTGGTATTGGTTGTACTCTCCTTTTTCACTTCTAATTTTTGTTTTTTGGGTCTTCTCTCTTCCTTTTTTAGTTAGCCTAGCTAATGGTTTATCTATTTTGTTTATCTTCTTGAAAAATCAACTTTTTGTTTCATTGATCTTTTGTATTGTCTTTTGGGTTTCTATTTTGTTTAGCTCTGCTCTAATCTTAATTATTTCTTTCTGTCTACTAATTTTGGATTGGATTGTTCTTGTTTTTCTAGTCTTTAAGGTGTAGCATTAGGTTGTCTATTTGAAATCTTTCTATTCTTTTGATGTAAGCTTTTATTGAAATAAACTTCTCTTTTACTACTGCTTTTGCAGCGTCCCACAGGTTTTGGTATGTGTCTCTATTTTCATTAGGTTCAAGAAATTTTTTTTTTCCTTTTTGTCTTTTTTCGTGACCAGCAATGGATCGCTACCCTCAGTGTCGTGCCTGTACCGGACTGGGACCAGCAACGGGATCACAACTCTCGGTGTTGCGCCTGCACCTCGCTCAGCCAGTGAGCAGCCAGTCTGTATGTGGGATCCGAACCCTTGGCGGGAGCGCTGCCGCGCTCCCAAGCGGCACACTGTAGCAGTGCACTGTAGCAGTGCACCACCAGGCCGGCCCAGGTTCAAGAAATTTTTTGATTTCCTGTTTAATTTCTTCTTGGACCCATATGTCATTCAAGAGCATGTTCTTTAATTTCCGTGTGTTTGTATAGTTTCCAGAGTTTCACTTGTTATTAATTTCTAGTTTTAATCTGTTTTGTTCTGAGAAGATACTTGAAATTATTTCAACTTTTAAAAATTCGCTGTGGCTCAATTTATGACCTAACATAATAGGTCTATCCTGGAGAATGTTCCATTTTTAAACACAAAATTGTGTGGAATTCATCATATTCAAATGCTGTGTACTCACTACCTCTACGTATTCCTAAAAATTTTTTTTGTCATCCTAAACATGAACTTTGTATCCAGTAAGCAATAACTTCTTATTATTCCTCTCTCCCCTCCATTTTTGGTAACCTATAATCTACTTCTGTCTCTAAAACATTTTTTCTTTTTAATTAATTTTTGCCTCAACTGATCTGTGATAATTGTATATATTTATGGAGTACAATATGATATTTAGGTACATTTATACAGTGTGCAATGATCATATTAGGGTGGTTAGCATATCTATCACCTCAAATATTTGTCACCTCTTTGTGTTGGGAACATTTAGCATCCTCCTGACTAGTTATTGAAATTATACAGTAATTTGTTGCTAGTTGTAGTCTCCCTCTATTGCTTTAGAACACTAGATCTTATTCTTCCTATCTCTCTACAATTTTGCATCCAATGGCCATCCTCTCCTCTAATCCTTTTTCCTGCCCCCTTACTAGTCTGTAGTAACCACTATTCTACTTTCTACTTCTATGAGGTCAACTTTTTAACTTCCAAATATGAGTGAGAACATGTGGTATTTCTCTTTCTGTTCCTGGTTTATTTCACTTAACAATTTTCCCCAAGCTCATCCATGTTGCTGCAAATGGTAGAATTTGATTCCTTTTGTGTAATATTCCACCGTGTATATGTGCCACATTTTCTTTATCCAGTCATCTGTTTATGGACATTTAGGTTGGTTCCAACTCCTGGCTATTGTGAATAGAGCCCCAATAAACATGGGAGTGCAGTTATCCTTACTACTTGTTGATTTCCATCCCTTTGGATATATACCCACTAGTGGGATTGCTGGGTCTTATGGTAGTTCTATCTGTAGTTGTGTGAGAAATCTCCATACTGTTTTCCATGTAATTGCTCTGCTAATTTACAATCTCACCAACAGTGTATAAGGGTTTCCCTTTCTCTGCATCCCCATCAGCATTTGTTATTTTCTGTATTTTTGATATTAACCATCCTAACTGTGGTGAGATTATATATCATTATGGTTTTGATTTGCATTTCTGTGATGCTTAATGATGTTGAGCATTTTTTCATATACCTGTTGGCCATTTGTATGTCTTCTTTTGAGTAATGTCTATTCAGCTCCTTTGCCCACTTTAAAATTATGTTATTAGGGTTTTTGTTTTGTTTAGTTTTTTGTTTATTTACTACTGAATTGAGTTCTTTGTATATTCTGGATATTAATTGCTTATCAGATGCATAGCTGGCAAATATTTTCTCCCATTCNGCTTTGCCTATTCAGGTCTCTTGTTGTTCCATATGAATTTTTGAATTATTTTTTCTACTTTTGCGAAATATGTCATTGGTAGTTTGTTGGAGATTGCATTGAATCTGTAGATCGCTTTGGGTAGTATGGTCATTTTGACAATATTGATTCCTCCAATCCATGAGCATGGGATGTCTTTCCATTTTTGTGTGTGTCTTTAATTTCTTTCTTTTAGTGTTTTATAGTTTTACTTATACAGATATTTCATCTCCTTGGTTAAATTTATTCCTAGGTATTTTACTTTATTTATTTATTTTGCTACTGTAAATGGAATAGCNTTTTTGTATGTCGATTTTGTATCTGCAACTTTCCTGAATTTGCTTATCAGTTCTAAAAGTATTTTGGTTGAGTCTTTAGATTTTTCCCTATGTAAGATCACGTCATCTGCAAACAGGGACAATTTGACTTCCTCTTTTCCAATTTGGATGCCCTTTATTGTTTTCTCTTACCTAATTGCTTTGGCTAGAACTTTCAGTACTATGTTGTATAAGAGTGGTGAAAGTAGGCATCCCTGTCTTGTTCCATACTGAAAGCTTCTAGTATGATGTTAACTGTGGGTTTGTCATATATAGCCTTTATTGTATTAAGACACTTTCCTTCCATACCTAATTTGTTGAGGTTTTTTTTCATCATGAAAGGATGTTGAATTTTAACAAATGCTTTTTCTGTGTCTATTGGCATGATTATATGGTTTTAATCTTTTATTCTGTTGATATGATGTATTATGTTTTTTGATTTGGCTAAGTTGAACC
>NW_007735187.1:19949-21123 GCF_000696425.1 Galeopterus variegatus | reverse complement strand
GTATATTCAACATTATACAATGTAATACATTTTTGTGGTCCTTTACCAACTCTTCCCTTACTCCCTTCCCCTCCCCCTTTCCCACATCTGGTAACTTCAGTTCTGTTCTCATCTTTTGAAAGTTAAGGTTTGAAGAGGGTCTCTTGGAGTGAATCTATATGGGGACATTTGAGCTTCCTGGATTTGGATATTCATTTTTCCCAAGACTAGGGTAATTTTCAGCTACTATTTCATTAAATATGTTGTCAATATCTTTTTTAGTTTTCTTCCCCTTCTGGAATGCCATAATTTGAATATTTGTTTGCTTANCCTTTATTATTATTTAATGCCCTTCCTCATTTCTTAGCACAGATTTTGATTTAAAATCTGCTTTATCTGATATAAGTTTAGCTACTCATGCTCACTTTTGTTTTTCATTTGCATGGAGTATCTTTTCCCATTCCTTCCCTTTCAGTCTATGTGTGTTTTGTAGGTAAGGTGTTTTTCTTGTAAGCAGCATATGGATGGGTCATTTCTTTTTATCTATTCAGTCAGTCTGTGTCTTTTAATTTAATTCATTTATATTAATTTATATTCAAAGTTGTTATTGATATGTGAGGTCTTACTTCTGTCATTTTGTTGGCTGTTTTCTGGTTGTTTTGTGTATCCTTAGTTTCTTTCTTTCTCTCTTATTGTTTATCCTTGCAGTTGGTGGTTTTCCATATTGATGAGGTTTGATTTCTTTCTCTTTCTAATTTTTGTATCTATTCTATCAATAAGTTTTATATTTTGAGGTGTTTTCATGATGGTTATTATTGTTTCTTCTCTTCTGGATGTAAGACTCACCTAAGCATTTTTTATAAGGCAGGACTGGTAGATATGAATTCCCTTAATTTTTGTTTGTCTGAGAAAGACTTTATCTCTCTTTCATTCCTGAAGGACAGCTTTGCTGGGTATAATATTCTTGACTGGCAGGTTTTTTTTCTTTCAGTACTTTGAATATATCATCCTCTTCTCTCCTGTCCCATAGGGTTTCTGCTGAGAAGTCTGCTATTAGCCTAACAGGGATCCCCTTATAAGTGACTTGATGCTTTTCTCTTGCTGTTTTTAGAATTCTCTTTGTCTTTAACTTTTGACAGTTTGACTATAAATTGTCTTTTTTAAAATTTATTTTTATTGGAACATAGTTGATTGT
>NW_007735187.1:17019-18413 GCF_000696425.1 Galeopterus variegatus | reverse complement strand
TTGAATTACTTTTCTGGCAAGTTGGCAATCTCCAGTTCTTTGGGATCATTTATTTGGAGCTCTGTTGTGTTTCTTTGGTGCTGTCATATTTCCCATTTTTTCTGTGTGTGTGTGTGTTTCTTGTTTCCTTGCTTTGTTATCTGTGCATCTGGTGGAACAGACACCTCTTTGAATATTGTAGAGGGCTTATATGGGGAAGGACATTCACCTGCAAATATGTCCTTGGGTTTTGATTGGGTAGAGTATGAGGCCATTGTGTGGGGCTGCAGAGAGGGGGCCACTTCTTGGGCAATGGTCATGGTTGTGGAGTAGACTTGCCAATAGCAGGCTCAGCCAGCCACTTCTCAGGTGATGAGTGAGGCTGTTAGGTGGAACTATTCAAGGCAAGACCTCCTGTGTGCTTTTCTGGGAGGGCATGGATGTGCTTCACTTTCACTGGCCTGGGGATGTGTTCATTAGGGTAGGGACCCATGAGCTGTTCCTTTGGGCTTGGATCTTGGGCACACAGAACTTGGTTGACTGGTGGGAGTGGGTGTGGGAGTGTCTGCCTGTTTGATCTCTGACCATAGATGTGGGGTGTGTCCTTTCAGCAGGCCTAGGGTCACAACCACCACTGGGTCCAGACCTCATGCTGCTGGGATCAGGTTGTTATAGCCTCTGGTATGAGTGTACTTAGTAGCTACCAGCCCCAGGGCATGGCATGCTCCCACAACAGCTCTAGTTTCCAGATGGTGCCATACTGCATTGGCTTGAGTTATGAGGCTATAGGTGGGATGTGTACCGTATGTGCTCCTGTTATAGGGTAAGATAGTCTACGTATTCTAGGTAGCCCCACACAGTTGGTTCTAAGTTTGCAAGGGCTGTAGAATCCTCCTGCTGTAGGAACTGCAGTCTTCTGTGATAAGGATAGGGGTTGGTGTGGGCTGTCTGCCTACTTTTTCCCTCTGCAAGGGAAAGTCTCTCCTGCACCAATCCCAGTGGCAGAGATGTGGCAACTGAGGCCATGTGCTCTCTCTTCTCTCTGTGCNCACCAATCCCAGTGGCAGAGATGTGGCAACTGAGGCCATGTGCTCTCTCTTCTCTCTGTGCTGTCCTCCTGGGCTTTCATGTTCCATAGGGATCTCACCAGTCTCCTACTACACTCCTGCACTCACCCACAGACACTCCCATTGACATTTAGCTGTCTATTAGTTGTTCTGGTCCATTTTGTGTGTGTGTGAGAGAGAGAGAAGCATGCCCTGGGCACCTCTAGTCCACCATCACTTTTCTTCACTGGTTTTCTCTATTATTTTTGTGTCTTCAATTTCATTGATTTCTGCTCTTATCTTTATAAGTTCCTTTCTTCTGCTTGCTTTAGGTTTATTTTGCTCTTCTTTTTCCAGGTTCTTGAGGTG
>NW_007735187.1:14410-16201 GCF_000696425.1 Galeopterus variegatus | reverse complement strand
CACTGCTTTAGATGTGTCCCACAAATTTTTATGTATGTTTTATTTTTATATTCTTCAGTTTGATGTAATTTTTGATTTACCTTGAGACTTCTTTGACCCATGGATTGTTTAGAAATGTGTTGTTTAGTTTCCAGTTGTTTGGAGATATCTCTCCTATCTTTCTGTTATTGATTTCTAGCTTGATTCCATTGGGTCAGAGAACAGACTCTATATGATTTTAATTCTAAATATGTTGAGGTTTGTTTTATAGCTCAGGATATGGTCTATTCTGAAATATTTTCCATGGGCAAATGAAAAGAATGTGTATTTTGCTGTTGTTTGGTGAAGTGCTCCACAAATATTAGTTAGATCTTCTTAGTTGATAGTGTTGTTGAATTCTATATCCTTGCTCATTTTCTGTGTGGTTGTTCTGTATATTGTTGAGAGAGGAGTGCGAAGTCTCCAATTATAATTGTGAATTTGTTTATTTTTCCTCTTAGTTCTGTCAGTTTTTGCTTCATGTATTATGCAGCTTACTGTTTGGTAATACATTTTTAGAATGTCTATGTCTTCTTGGTGGATTGATCTTATTTTTAAAAATCACTATATAATGTCCCTCTCTTGCATCTGGTAATTTTAATTTCTCTGAAGTCTTCTTTATTTGATATTTATATAATAACTCCTTTCCTTTGCATGAATATTTTTCCATCTTTTTATCTTAAACCTTATCATTATATTTGAAACAATTTTCTTGTAAAAATCATATAGTTGGGTCATGTTTTTAAATCTACTCTACCATTCTTTGTCTTTTAACTGGTGTATTTAGACCTCTTACATTTAATATAATTATTGATATGTTTGGCCATAAGTCTTCGATTTTACTTTGTTTTTTTCTGGTTTTCATTTCTCTGTTTTTGTTCCCTAAACTCATGTGGGTTACCTAATGAATTTTTAGGATTCTATTTTGATTTATATATAGTGTTTTTTGTTATTTTTTATTTTTATTTAGTTTTTTAAAATTTTATTTTATTAATATTATTTTTTTAGATTCTATGACATTGATGTAGAGCAGTTGGGAAGGAGAGAGGGGAAAGGGGAAGGAAATGTGATGGAAGAAGGAGGAAGGAGGAAGTGCAGGATTGAGGCCTGTGGCACCCCCTACATCCCCACAGGGGAAACTAGAGGCCTTCCAGTGGGTGCTTGGTCATTGCCAAGCTGGGTGCAGATATCAGGTGGGTGTGGCAAAAGCCCTCACCTCCCACCACCCAAGCTCAGGAACCCAGGGCTTTTCCTACTGTGGCTTGGTTGTAGTCATTGGGCTGCTTGTGCATTGGGAGGCGTGACTGAGGCCCTCAGGCCCCACCATTGCAGCTTGAGAGAGCCCAGGGCACTTCCTGCTGCAGCTCAATGGTTGTCACTGAGCTGGCTGTGGGTGTGGGGAGGGGGGCATGTTGAGGCCCAAGGCCCCCCACTGCCTGGGCTTGGGAGAGCCTGGGGCACTTCCTGTGATGACTCAGTGGTTGTCACTTGGCTGGTTGCTCTTGTTGGGGCGTGACTGTGGCCCGAGGTCCCACACTGCCTGGGCTTGGGAGAGCCTGGGGTGCTTCCTATAGCAGCTTGATGTTTGTCACTGGGCTGGCTGTGGTGTCAGGAGGTCATGGCCAAGGCCTGAGGCCCCCACCCTTGGGACTGGTTGAGGGTGTCAGAGGGCATGGCTGAGTTCCCCAGCCCTCCCCGCCTTCTGGCTTGATTTCCAGTTCTTCTAGGTGTTACAGGTGTTCTTTGGTGAAATGAGACCTTTACTAGTTAATA
>NW_007735187.1:11866-13438 GCF_000696425.1 Galeopterus variegatus | reverse complement strand
TTTTTTTTTTTTTTTTTGGTTTTTTTCCGTGTCCGGCAACGGATCGCAACCCTCAGTGTCGCCCCCGTACTGGACCGGGACCGGCAACGGGATTGCAGCCCTCGGTGTTGCTCCCGTGCCTCGCTCAGCCAGTGAGCGGACGGTCTATATGTGGGATCCGAACCCTCGGCGGGAGCGCCGCCACGCTTCCCAAGTGGCGCACTATAACAGTGCGCCACTGGGCCGGCCCATTTTAAATGTATCTTAACACTTCATAAGTGTTTTATAAAGTATATTTCTTTATAAATTTTTAGTGGTTGCTCTAGGTATCGTAGTACATATACATAACTTATCACAGTCCACTGATGTTATCGTTTTACCAGTTTGAGTGAAGCATACAAACTTTACATTCCTTTACATCCTTTTAACCTCCCCCATTTAAATAGAATTGTCTTAAACATTTCCTCTACATAAATTTATGACCATATCAGATTTAGAACCATGTCATACAGTGTTATAAGACAGTGTTAACCATCAAACATATTTTAGAAAACTCAAGAGAAGAAGGAAGTCTACTGTATTTACCCATATTTTTGTTTAGTTAGTTCTTCCTTCCTTCCTAGTGCTCCAAGTTCCTTCTTTTTTTGTTTCCTTTCTATAAAAACGAATGAAATACTGCCATTTGCAACAACATGGATGGACCTTGAGAGAATAATATTGAGTGAAATGNTAATATCCAACTTTGTGTCTGATTGCAGGTACTTTGTTTTTTCTTTCAGTTCTGTGTTGGATTATTTGCTGCTCCCACCACTCAAACTCTGCACTGGAACGAATTTGTTGTCCTTTGCTTATTTCTAAAATGGGGGAGCTTCCCGTGGGGACCAGTACTTGAGCCTTGGGGTTGAGCTAAATTGCTGCTTTGCTGCTGATTCTCTAGGGAAGGCTTTTTGTGCAGCTCAGGTTTTAATGGTTGACTTTATAGGTACTTCCAGTTCTTATGAAATCTGGTGCACTTAGGTTGCATAGAAACACTGGTCTGGGCCTGAGTATTTTCATCAAACTGCACCCCATGCAATTCTATATTCCTGACCAGTCTCCTCTCAGTGGTCCTTAGCTGACTGGGGAGGCAGATCAGCTATCCTTGCTGTGCCCCAGTATTCCCCCAGTGATCCCGTCTCTCCCACCACCTGTGCTCCAAACACTTCCCATGGGATGGCTGTGCACCAGTCTGTTGTGATGACTCACTGGCCCCTGAGTGGCTCCTTTTTTTCAGTTGTTGTGGCTTCTTGCTCCTATGTGGGTCCACGGGAACCCTATTAGTGATATTGCTGTCCTGGGGGCCATCAAGGCCCTCTTCTCCCCTGCCACCTCCAAGCAACTTCATCCACAGGGCACAGCTGGGCTTTTGCGAGCTCCTGCTCCAAAAGCAGCTCCAGTGTGGAATCAGCTGGGATTTGAAATGGTCGCAGGATTTTTTTCTTTCTCTCATCATGGTTTCTCCCACCTTGATGCACTCCGTAAGTCTCTCCTCCTGTTCCCCTGAGCTCTAGTGGCCCAAGCTTGGCTGTTGTTGCTTTTTTACAGTTGTAAATT
>NW_007735187.1:4073-10866 GCF_000696425.1 Galeopterus variegatus | reverse complement strand
TTTGAAGTTGTTACAACAAGCAAACGGAAAGGACATTCTTTGGGGGGAGGGGAGGGAGGGAGGAGGGAGGGAGGTGTCGGTGATGGGTCATAATAATCCTATACATTGTATATTGACAAAATAAAAAATTAACGATAAAAAAAAAAAGAAATTCCCTAAGCGATTCTTTTAGAGTAGGTCTGTTGGTGGCAAATTATTTTAATTTTCCTTTACCTGGGAATATCTCGATTCATCTTTCATTCCTGAAAGCTATTTTATCTGGCTATAGGATTCTGGGTGACAATGCTTTTCTCTGAACTCTTAAAAAATATTGTATCATCTCCTTCTGGCCTCCACAGTTGCTGATGAGAAATCGGGATATGACCCTGTGCTATGATGAAGGCAGAGCATAATGTGCCTCTCAGAGGTCTGCCACCCCTGTCGCCCCTGTTTACAGAGTAGTAGGATCCAGTCACCCTCTCCCCATCCCAGTATATTTAGGGTTAGGGAGTATACTCTCATAGTGCTTCTGTGTTTGTCCTTGTGCATCTGCTTCTCTATGATCTCTCTGTGCTTAAATGTCACTAATTTCCACAGTGGGCCTTGGCTTGCCTTGGTGGTCGAGCACCTGGCCCTCCAGGACCAATGTCCTCCTTTTGTCATTGCCGCCACTACCATGCCATTCGCAGAGGAGGGTGGTATGAGGGCAGCCTGCACTCGCCTCTGTGCCCTGCCTACCCACACCTGTACTACCTTCCCTTTCCTCATCCTGAATGGCACCGCCATGTAATTCATGAGTGTTAACCAGAGTTAACTAGAGGGAATCTCAACATGGAGATGTATTCATTTCCTAGGGCTACGATAACAAAGGATTACAAACTGGGTGGCTTATAACAACAGAGATTTATCCTCTCACAGTCTTGGAGGCCAGAAGTCTGAAATCAAGGTGTCGGCAGGACCATGCTCCCTCTGTAGCCTCCAGGCGGAGATCCTTCTGTGCCTCTTCCAGCTTCTGGTAGCTCCAGATATTCCTTGGCTTGTGAAAGCATAACTCTAACCTCTGCCTCGATTTCATATGGCTGTTTTTCCTCTGTATGTGTCTGTGTCCAAGTTTCCCTGTTGTTATAAGGATACCAGTCATATTAGATTAAGGCACCCTAATGACCTTATCTCAATTAAATCTGTAAACATCCTATTTACAAATCAAGTCACATTCACAGGTATGGGGGTTAGGACTTCAACATATTTTTGGGGGGAGAAACACAATTCAACCATAAGGGGAGAAAATCTTGAATAGTGAAGATGAATGTAAATGTTAACAAAGTGCAAGGATCTAAAGTTAAGTTAAGACTGTCTTAAGGACACTCTCATGAGCCCACTCCAGTTTCTGGACATTTCTTATAAATGGAATCATGCAATTATGTGCTCTTCTGTGTCTGGTTTCTTTGACTTAGCATAATGCTTTCAAGGTTCATTTATGTTGTGGCGTGTATCTGTATTTCATTCTTTTTCGTGAATCAATGATATTCCATTGTATGGATTAATCATTGCTGTGGTTTGAATGTCCCCCAAAACTAATGGAAGCTTGATCCCCACTGTGACAATGTTAAGAAGCTGGGAAATCTTTACAGTATTTGAAAGGTGAGGGCTGGGCCCCATTCTTCCCCAACCAAAGAGCAAGAATCACGTTTCTCACTTGATTTGGATCAAGGATTCAAACCTTCCACTGCTCACACTGGACACTTTGCTATTCTTTGTTCATACTTACTGTGACCAGTGGTCACTCCCCTTCTCTGCAGCATGCCTATGGTGGAGATTTTTCCCTGTTTGTTCACTGCAAGAGTTATATTGAAAAGTGAATAAGACCAAGTCGAGATTCAGGGCCTCTGCTGAGATCTGCTCACAACTCCTTAAACCAAAACAGCCTCTGCTGCTGAGGAAATTTCAAGTCTCAGCACTTGGCATTTGTATTTCTGTTAATGTTTGCAATGGCTTCCATGAGGGATTTGTGGGCCTCTCTCTCCACTATGCGCTCATCTGCTGCAGATCATTTTCCACTTTTGCAGGTCTCTTTAGGAATCTGAGGTCATCAGTCACCTCAGAATCTCTAGCTGTGAAAGCCACAGGCAGAGGATGCTGTAGGGGAGAGGTTTGGAGTTACACAGCGGTATCAGAGATGAGCTGGAGTTTGTGGGTAAGGGTGGTGGTGTTGAAGACAAAGCAAATGTGGGCATGAGAATCTGGACGAACAGTAGAGATTGACAATACAGCCTCATCTGCTTTATTTCACCTGGACCAGAGAGCTGACTCTTCCAGATATGCATGGAACAGAGGTGACCCTATAGCCCACCATTGTATCACTGGTTCTCAGCCCACAAAGACCTATTTGCCCATTTTGGAGGGGATTGAAATAAAAGAAAATTTCCAAACCTCTTAATTTTTTGATTTATTCCTGAGTTAAAAAGATCTCCAGCACTTATTCATCTTGCATGTCTAGCATAACTTTCCCTGTGAGTGCGTAAGCCACTGAGAGAGCCCCGCCTTGGAAGCAGACTTTCTGCAGGCCCTCAGTAGACCCTGGGAATTGAAATCTAGAAACGTTCTCCTTAGACTTGCAGGGTCTTCTGCACTCAAGCTGCTGAGGGGACTGAATGGGGATGCAGGGGGTGACATTCCCCTGCTGCTACAGATGGAAAGTTCTACTGCAATATATTTTCTTCTTATGATTATACACCAGAATATGTGCTTGTGTGTGTGTGTGTGTCTCTCTCTACGTGTCTTTTGCAGGTATAAATGATGGAGCATGGGTGTGAGTGTCTGTTCAGTGGGCATATAAGGCAGAGGAACAAGCATCTACCACCATTGGTTTCATTTAACACAATGTGATCATCCAGTACATATATTTATGGAAATAACAGATTCAATTCAAATAAACAAGTGTGTACTGAGTTCTTGTGCTGGTTCTTGTTTTTGGTCCTGTGGGGAATATGGCGAATGGGAGGACCATGCTCCTCCTCTGTTTCCAGGAGAGAAGACAATTCAGTGACAGGAAATGCAGTCTGAGGTCAGTGGAAAACAGGCAAAAGTAACAGTGGTCACTGGGCTCCAGTAGGGGGAAGCTCAGGGAGCACCAGGTCATGTGGGAAGGTTTGAGGTGGGAGATGGGTCCTGGCAGGTCCCTCAGGTCGGTAGACTAGGGTGAGGTGCGGAAGGAAAGGAGGGTCTGTGGGCCCTGAGGGCAGAACGCCAGGTGGGGAAGATGCATGTGATGACCAGATGATGCTTCCAAGTCACATCTGCAATCTGTCAGTCAGGTCTGATCACAGCAGAGGCCTCGGATCCGCGGCGCCTGCAGAGCAGCAAGCAGAGCAGGATCGCGCTCCCCAGCAGGACGGCCACACCCAGCCTCCAGAGGTTCCCCAGGGACTTGTGCCACTACCACAGCGTGGCCAGCCGCCTGGCCCCCTCAGTCCCCACACGCGGGCCGCCACCTCCGCGGCCACCCTCTGCAGCCGCTCCTCGTGGTCTGCCCAGCGCAGCGCCTGCGCCAGCCCCTACACCTCGTTGGTGTAGTGGGCACCCCCAGTCAGTGCCAGCAGCTGCTGCACCTGCACCTCCTGCTCCCTGCCCGTGGCGCGGTTGTGAAAGGTGCAGACGCGGCCCTCGCATGTGGCCACCAGCTCCCTTAGGGCGCAGTTCTCCGTGCAGCGCACGTAATCCTGCAGACAGCCCCCGGCCAGGTCCTCCCTCCTGGTGAAGACGACGACCGTCCACTCCAGGACGCCCTCCCCGAACAGCTCCTGCACCTTCCTCACCGCCTGCTGGTCCTGCGCGGTGTAGCGGCCCAGCTGGGTAACCAGTGTAACAGAGAACCCTGACATGACCAATGCCATCTTAGGTAGGCACGACTCCATTCTCATGGTCAGACTAACCCCCTCTGTGTGAGAAACCATTGACCTTCTCCTAGAAACAAAAACCATTGCATAGAAACAGGAACCATACACAGTGAACCGTTACATGGAACAAGAACCATACACAGTGAAAATGTTTATGCTTGATGGCTTTAACTGCTCACGTTGGCCTCTGTAACCTAGTACCTAGCTCGCTTTGTGCACCTGGACAAACCCGTGTGCCAACGGGATGTGGATTTTGCCTTTATAAACTCCACCAGACCAAGGCTAGTTGCTGCTCTCCCAAAATACCTAGGGGACACAGTTGCTGTCCAGCTAATAGAGACTCTGTTAAAATTCTTAATTAAGTGCTTGGTTCCTTTCCTGGGTGACAACCTCACAACACCAGGAGCAGCACGTGGGGTCCAGGGGCAGAGAGCAGGTAGCAACAGCCTCTCTCCATGCACCCCAAGTCTGTCTTGGAGGTTTTGGAGCTGAAAATGTCTGGGGTTTCAATGATTTCCACGTGCCACTTGGCCCACCTCCAGCTGGCCGTGGTGCAGGTTCTGATCACAGACGTGGCCCTGAGTCTGGAGAGGAACCATCTCAGTCCCAGGATGCTGTTCCCTGTGGCGCTCTTCCCTGTGCCTGTTTTCTCCACCAGGATGAGCCTCAGCCTGGGCTCCTGCAGGGACTGGGTGTCCTCTTTTGAACCTGAGAGAAGAATTTGTTTGTAAGCTCCAAATCTTCAACCTACCTATCCTGGGTAACTGGATCTCCCAGGATGCCTTTTGAACGAAGGAGAATAGTGCCTTCAACTTTTGCTTTTTCAATTAAACTTTACTAAGGTGATCTACTTAGAGACTTTTTGAGCTCCTGGGGAATCCCTGCCCACCCGTTCCTTTCATCTTTGGCTTTCCTGCACACACCAGTAGATGCTCCAACACCTCGTGGACATTTCTCTAGAGGATAGCCCTTTATGACTTCAGGACATTTTCTCATCTGACATTAGCTCTCTCTGGTCATTTGCACACATGCAGACTGCAGAGGGCCTTCATGTCCACTGGCCTTCTCATTGGTCTTTCCGTACATGACAACTGTGGTGGATGCTCTAACGCATCTTCAGAAACCACCCCCAGAAGGATGGGTGTTCCCTGAGTGGGATCTGGAGTCAGACACCTTAGGTTTGAACCACTGCCTCTGCACTGCCTAAGGGAGGAGCTGTGGGGAAGTTGCTTAATCTCCTTGAGACTTAATTTCCCTCTTCTGGAAAATGGGAATAATGATATAGGTTGCTCCTCAGAGGATTCCCAAGACAGTTAGATGAGCTAATCCACGTAAGAGCTGAGCACAGGGCTGGCACCTAGCAAGTGTTCAATGACTTTGTGTTTTGAGGGGGCTGAGAGTAAGAGATCATCATGTCAGTGTGGGTGACAGGGAAACAGTATTATCTTGGGGCTCCTGACTCAAACTCAGATCTGGATGGCATTCCTAGGTCCCCTGTCCATGATTCTAAGCCAGCCTTTAGGGGGTTGAGCTCATACAAAGGGACTGCATTGACTGACTAGGTCAGCCTAATACACGAGGATACTTCAAAACGTTAGTGGAAAAATAGGTATAAAAGATAACCAATTTTTTATGAACATTAAGTACCTCATACAGAGCTGAGAAGATGAGGCCAAGTCTTGGTTTTCACTTCTCTGAGACCACCTCCTTGCTGAAATCTTTATCCCTGCCCATCTGGGGCTGGGCATTTGAAGATAGGCAGTGCTCTTTGCAGGGGCTCTCAGGACTGCATGGTTTGAAGTTACGTAGTCCAGGGGCAGGCAGAATGGAATCTACCATCTCATCTCAGAGACCAAATCCTAACACCTTATTCCTACCCAGTTGGGACATACCAGCCTCAGCTCTCAGCCTTTGCAGTTGTATTAACAGGGGGAGGGGAGACTGCAGCTCAGTGCTTAGGAATTACCTTAGTCTCACTCAAACGTTATGAACTGACTTTAGATTCTGATTGGAGAGAGACATCTGCAGGGTCTTAGGGACTGCCCACACCCAGAAGGTGGAACACCTGAGTGGTGGCATTTGCTCTGCTACTGTCTGATGTCCACGTGCAAAACAATATCTGAATCTCACTTTTGTCACCTTAAAAATGAAGGGGTGTGGATTTTGACGATCCCAAAGTCATTCTTCAAATCTACGCTTCTATAACCCGGTTGTATCATTTCTCTTGGTAAATTTCAAACCATGATTAGTTCCTCTTTTTCTAGAAGTGAATTTTAACCTTATGCTACAGTTGAGATGAGAACAAATTTAGTGGGAAGCTAAATTCAGTTTTAAGCATTGAGAATGTCAAGAGTTGAAATGGAATGAGATGTTTCAAGCTGCTCAAATGTTGGTGTCATCCAATGTGGGACCTCGGAAAGGCAGCCGAATTTTCTCTTGGCTTCTGCATTCCCAATATAGACTCATTCTTCTAAGGCTGTGAATCCTGTAGTCCTCCTGGCTTTGTGTGAATCTAAGAGACAACAGGAAGGTTTGCAAGTCTCAGAATGAAAGTGATGGCCCTCCCTAGCCAAGATGGCACGTTTCAGAAGATGGCAGCCAGAGACTGGGGAAATGGGTTCATTTCTGCCACAGAATCTAACCACCACCCCATTACCCATCCTGACGGCACACAACATTTCCAAGTTCCCCACTTTGTAGGTTACGGTGAAAGCCACTCTTCTCTGAGATCATTTGCAGCTCTTCTCGGGAATTGTTTCTGGCCTTATTTAACCTCTACGGTCCTCAGTTTCTTCATATTAAAATGGAGATGATAATAATGGTTGAACCTACCTTAGAGGCTCCTGAGAGAATTAAGTGGGATATTGCACATACAGCGTGTCACAGACTGAACTACTCACAGTGACCCTGAGCCACAA
>NW_007735187.1:1214-2000 GCF_000696425.1 Galeopterus variegatus | reverse complement strand
TGCTGGAGAGGCTGGGACGCTTCCCTTTGATGCCTGATGTTCTTGCCCCCTAAATATGAGGTTTTCTAAGTGATTGTGCCCAATTCCAACCTTATTTAATACAACTAAACATTCTGTGATCGTTTGCCTGAGCACACGAGTCCCTGAACACACACGCACGATCTGCCCTCTGTCTCCTTCTCCAGACTCATTTCCACTCAATCCCCTACTCAAATCAGCTACTCCACAAAAAGCAGATGTGGGGGCCTTCCCAACCCACTTTGTGCTGTCACCCCTGTGACTGTTGATCCTCTCCCCCATCCTGTCTGAGCTCTGACCTGCACTTCACCATCCATTTCAAGTTCGACCTCCTTCTGTCTCCACCCTGGTTGCTCCAGGTAACTGCGTTCTCNGGAGCTATGGATATATTTTTCCTAATGAATTCAGGGACTATAGGAGACTTTGGAAAACTTTTTCTCGGTTACATAGGTAAGTACCTTGGTGGGAATGGGCCTAGGAAACAAATGAGAAGACAGAAAATCTCAGGTTTCTCTGGTTCACGAATGCATATCACAAGCCGACCTAAGAGCCTTAAGCTCTGCTCCCCCAAACCAAATATCTATTTGCTGCTAAACGTGATCTGTGTGCTGGAGAGGCTGGGACGCTTCCCTTTGATGCCTGATGTTCTTGCCCCCTAAATATGAGGCTTTTCTAAGTGATTGTGCCCAATTCCAACCTTATTTAATACAACTAAACATTCTGTGATCAAGTTTGCCTGAGCACACGAGTCCCTGAACACACACGCAC
>NW_007735187.1:0-310 GCF_000696425.1 Galeopterus variegatus | reverse complement strand
TTTTTTTGCACCCGTCTCTAAGTCTTTGTCCACAAGTTGTCTTATTTTTTTAAAGGGACAATGCCCTCTTCTTTTAAAAGTAATAAAACAATTATTTTGACGTAAATTGGATATTCTGTAAAAGTATGAGACTGGGTCTTTCTGGTAAGTTTGAGGCATGCTTTGAGGCAGAGGTGGTCTTATAATCTCTGCAGTTCATAGTGTCCCCAAAGTCTGCTTGCTCCACTTAAAGGTTCAGGAGGCCTTAAGTTACAGTGAGGACTTCTTAATTTTCTCTGTCTCCCTTTAAAGGAAAGATTTTTGTATGTGT
>NW_007735186.1:79764-81462 GCF_000696425.1 Galeopterus variegatus | reverse complement strand
GACCCAGTTTTATTTTATTACAAGCCATCCCACCACCATCACCCAGACTGACTGAAGTGTTTGAATAGCCAACAGCCTAAAATGGCTTTACAAGGGCTATTTTTAAAATTACACACACACACACACACACACATACACCCCACAAAGTACTGCATGTACATAACAAAATAATTTAACAATGGCTTATATTAAAATACTGCAACATTTTCCTCCATGTGCCCAGCCCTTCTCCCCACAGGCAATCGTTTTTAATAACTTTTGTTGATCTGCTTTATGATATTCTGGTGCTTACTTTTTAAATTCTAACAGGGTTATATCTCTTTTTCTCTTTTTATCAACTGTAAACAATAACTATTCACTTTCTGCTATGAATAATATTTAACTCCCTCACACTTCCACTTTATCTCCTTTCTTCTTCCCAATTGCTAATACTTGTAGCTTGGGTTCTCTTATTGATTACATTTGTAATGTTAAATAATCTATCCAATGTCTGTCTCTTGTTTTAGCAAATTTATATATGTTAGATAAAGATATTGTTGTCCCATCTTTCCCTCTTCTTCCATGTCCCCATTCCACATCCTGGTATCTGTCAACTCTGCTTATACATTCACATTGTCAAAATTAGTAACATTTATATTCTTTTCTGTAATCATAATTAAGCTCTCTTTGGGTTTGTGTGATTGACTGTACCAATTAACAACCTATAAACCTAAAAACAGAGTTTATATGAATATGATTATACAGTCATGTGTCGCTTAGCAATGGGGATATGTTCTAAGAATGCATCATTAGGCAATTTCACCGTCATGTGAACATCATAAGTGTACTTACACAAACCTAGACAGTATAGCCTATTACACTCCTAAGCTATATGGTACAGCCTATGGCTTTGACCACCACTATATATGTTCTTTGCTGTTGACCAAAACATTATGCAGTGCATAACTATATAAATATTTTCACTTGCAGACCAATCTCTTTCTTTCCTGAGACTACACCCAGATGTCTCAGTTTTCTGCTCCCATCTAGACAGCTTGCTCCTTAACTGTCATTTAGGGGCATCCCTCTCCGCCCTTCTAGGTTAGAGCTACTATTTTCTGCACCCCATGACTTCCTCTCTTATGGTGTTTTCCATTTTGCTGGAGTTCACCCTCAATTATCTTCTTCAGAAATACAAACTATAATTTACTACATGTTTTGTATGTCTTTCCCTCTCTACTTGACTCGTGGTTTGCGTGGGTGTAGAATTCTACAGTCAAAATTATTTTCCTCAGAACTCTGAAGACATTATTCCATTGTCTTCTAGCATCCAATGTTGCTGATGAGAAGTCAAAAGCTATTCTGATTCTTATTCCTCATAAGGTAACCTGTTATTGGAGTTTCTCTTTTTCCTTGATGCCCTGAAGTTTCATATCTATGTGTCTAGGTATGGATAAAGCTGGTTTTAAGGAATTTTATTTTATTTTATTTATTTTTTATTTTTTTTAAGTATATACAGCATTTTATTTATAAGGTACATGTTTTATTTTTTTTTAATTTAATTTTATTTTGTCAAGATACAACGTGGTTGATTATTGTGGCCCATTACTGAAACCTCCCTCCCTCCTCTCTCTCCCCCCTCCCTCCCAACAACCTCATATGTGTTCACTTGTCTTATCAACTTCAAGGAATTGTAATTGTTGTGTCTTCTCCCCCCCC
>NW_007735186.1:55692-78852 GCF_000696425.1 Galeopterus variegatus | reverse complement strand
GGGAACAGGTATACCTTCGACTTGATGATTTCCATTCCTCTTGGTATATTCCCAGCAGTGGAATTTTAATTGAAAGATCTGCTTCTTTCTGTCTTCCCTGTTATGAGTTAGGAAGCAGAAACCACATTTTTGTTTTGGAAACTCACATTGATACTAGGAAAATAATAAATCATAAATGCATTGTCTTTGCCTGTTTTGCATTGCTGTAACAGAATACCACAACAGGGTAGTTTATAAAGAAAAGAAGTTTATTTGGCTCATGGTTCTAGAGGCTGGGATGTCTGAGAGCATGGTGCTGGCATCTGGTGAGGGCCTTCTTCTGGCATCATCCCATGGCGGAAGATGGAAGGGCGAAGGAGGGCTGAACTTTTATAACAACTCATTCTCAAGGTAATGACATTAATCCATTCGTGATGGTGAAGACTTCATGGCTTAATCACCTCTTAACAGTCCCACCTCTTAATATTGTCACAATGGCAATTAAATTTCAACCTGAGTTTTGGAGGGGATATTCAAACCATAGCATGAATGTTAACATGATTTTCTCTTATCTAACAAATTGAATTTCGAGTGTTGAGTTGAAATATTTATAACCAACTTAATAAACACATCCTGTTGCAGCAATGCCAAAGTCACTAATTTTATAGTTTAAAAAAAAACCTCAAAGTGAAAGTTACCCATTTCTCATTCATGAGGTAGAAAAAAGATGCTACAACGGGAGGAGAGAGAACACCTAAACTTTTTATATTTTGTTAGATTTACCAATAACTTAAAAATATCAGACTGAATTTTAAGACACTAATGAATATAATCAAGAGAGTTTAAGAAAGAGTTTAGCAGGCTGGCCGGTTAGTCCAGTTGGTTAGAGCACAGTGTTATAACATCAAGGTCAACGGTTCAGATCCCCATAAAATGCTTTCAAAAAATAGAAAAAATAAATCATGATACATATTTAAAAAAAAAAAGCAACGAGAAAGAAAGTTTAAAGAAGTGTTTCCTTGAAAAGGTTTTGCATGAGTACTTTGTCATATAGCAAATGAACCTGGGTTTTATTTTTTTATTTTTATTATTTTTTTTTATTCCTTTTTGTCTTTTTTTTACTGACCGGTAACGGGATTGCAACCCTCGGTGTTGCGCCCGCACCACGCTCAGCCAGTGAGTGGGAACCGGTCTCCACATGGGATCCGAACCCTCGGAGGGAGCGCCGCTGCACTCCCAAGTGGCGCACTCTCCAGTGCGCCACCGGGCCGGCCCGAACCTGGGTTTTAGAACATACAGATCTAGAGGGCAATTTTGGCTCTGCCATTTTCTAGGTAGATGAGGCTTCAGCAAATTATGTAAACTTAATAAATGCTAGTTTCCTTCCTCATCTACCCCTGACTCTATTGGTTCAACATTTATAAATGTTCTATATCCAGTGTACCATAATGAAGTACAAAGGATACATTTTTAAATGTAATAGGATGTAAAATTGGAAGTTTTGACTCATGCACCAAGATACAATTGATATTGCATTCTAAAAGAAGTGCTAGACCATATGCAGAATTTCCAAAAAGAGAAACATAGAAGAACCAATTGCATAATCCTTAAAATTGGTCACTCACACTGAAGATATAAAAGGATCCAGAAAGAGGAAATTAAGGAAGTATTTTGTGAGAAGGATTTTAGAAAAGAGTCTTTGGGATTCTGGGATTCCCATCCTCCTAAGGAAGGTCATGTGTATCTCCTGCAGTTAGGAATAAGTCACCAGTGCTTAAATTATATCTAAAAAAGTTAAAATGGCCCTTGGAAGCAAGATTATGGACTATATTTAGGAAGTAACTACTCACCTAGTTACTCACCAGTTACTGAATACTAAGAACTTGAAGTAGAAGGCTCAAAATCATTTTAAAAGGGGTCTAAGAGGGTGGCTTGATAGACTAAGGACCACATGAGAATTGCTTCTTGATTAAAACACAACTATCTTGAGCTATATCACATTTATTCACAAAATTCCCCCTTTCTAAGTATGTATTTCTATACTGCGCAGAGTGAATTTTGTAATCCTACATTTACAATACATCTACAATAATCTTAAATTATGATCTAATTAAATTAATTAAATCATGTCTCCCCTAAATTCATATATTGAAGCTCTACCCTGCAATGTCACTATATTTGGAGATGGGGCTTTTAGGAGGAAATTAAGGTTAAATGAGGTCGTAAGGATGGGGGTCTTAATCCTATAGGGCTGGTGGGTCTTAGAAGAAGAGGAAGAGAAGGAGAGAGATCTTTCTCTCTGTCTCTCTGTGTCATGTGAGAACACAGGGAAAAAGTGGCCATCTGCAAGCCAGGAAGAGAAGCTTCATCAGACCCCAACCATGCTGGCACCCTGACCTCAGAGTTCCAGCATTCAGACTGTGAGAAAATATATTGCTGTTGTTTAAGCCACACAGTCTATATGGTATTTTGTTATGAAAGCCCAAGCTGACTAATACAGTAGCGAACATTTACTGAGAACTTTTCATGCACCAGGCACAGTTCCAAGTGCTTTCCACCTATTAACTCACAACAGCCCCAGAAAGTAGGTATTATTACTGCCATCCCCCATATTGCAGATGATGAAACTGAGGCACACGGAGGGTAACTTGCCCACAGATTGATAGCTAGGAAGTAGCAGAGCTAGGGTTCAACCAAGATGGTCTGGTTCCCACGCTGGCACTCTTAGCCATTGTGAAATGCCCTCTCTAAAGAATTGGCAAGAGCAGTTCCAGAGAAATGTGTCCTTTCTTCTATTTTCAACAAATATGGCCATTTTCATCATTTCAACTAGTCTTTCAAGCCTTCAGAAAAGTTTGTGCTGATTTGAAGAGTCCCTACAAAAGAAATAAAAAGCAAATTTCAAAACCTGTATAATTACTTTTCAGAATTAAGGTTGAGTAGGAATGGAACAGAGGTGAAAATAAACAACTAAATATGGTACTTGGTGTCCAAAACTGGCCATTCATCAAGATGTGTCAACACCACCAAACTTAAGTTTGATGAGTTCAATATTTTCAAGACTAGCAGAACTTCTTGTGACCTTTATAATTGAGCAGAACTTCTTGGTTAAGATGGGCCTGGGGCTGAACCTCAGCTCTCAAAGCTAAATTTCTTCATTCCATAGTTCTTCCAGGTCACTGTCAAAACCACTGGTAATTTTACACTGCAGTGATCTGTGCCTTTTCCTGGCCTGAGGATAAATAGAAAACTTAACAGTTCTGAGAGCTGTTGACACCATGTACTCAGAAACACAATCAGAAAATGTAAAAGGAAACTCTTGAAGGACATGAATGAAGGGTTTGGACATTCACACATGGCAACTCCCCGCATGATGCCAGCTCTGCTCGCCAGCTCTGTGGCTATGAAATGAGCAGGTCGGAGAAGGTGTAGGGGTGCACGGCAAAGGCTTTAACAGCATGCAACACAGAATGAGCACTCCTAGCAAAGCACCGCATGACCATTCTCTGGTAACCACAGACTTCTAGGGTGCTCTAGAAGGAGGTTACAACGATATAAGGGATGCTGTGAAAGGATTGGGGAAAATCTAGTCTCCCCAACCACTATCAATCTAGTTGTTTGCTCTCCTGTTGGAAAAACACACCTCAATGCCTTAAAAAACAAAAACAAAAAACAAAGTCATTTCTCCCTTCAAGTATGCCCACCCAATCTAAGTTCACACAGTTAATGAAAAACTAAGGAGGTGGAAATGTGTTTTCTGAACCCTACAATTGGGCCCTTGGTCTGGTAACTGGACAGAATATTTGAACAGAGCAAAGTTAGAACACCTTATGACCTCTGTCAGTATGAGCAATAAGGAAAAGTCAGGAAAAGGGAAGGATGAGTGGAGACAGAAAGTGAAATACGAATTCTTCCTCTCAAACATGCACGAGACAGACATGAGGGATCGAATCTACATGCCACTCCAGCCCTGGATCCCACTCCAGAGTCTGATTAATACCCCAGCATCTTCTCCTCTTTAAGTACAATAAAAGATGTCGCTTTTAGTTTTTCCTCTCACAAATACAAGTCTCATAACGTTTCCCTTCTTTTTTGCCAGGGTAGATGTAGACAGCTTCATTCTCAATTTAATTACTATTCACTCAATATAAATGGCACTCTTTCTTTCGTTCAGTCACTTACTCAATATGTAAACACCAAGCACTGATCTAGGTACAGGAGATTCACAGTTAATTAAACCACTGTTCTAGTCCATGGAAAAATTAGGGACATATAATGTGCTATATGAAAAGGCAGTAACAAAACTATGCACATGATGCAGTGACTGCAGAGAGGACAGGGTGATTGAAGTGGGGACAAGATTCGCGACCCAAAGAATTCTATTAAATAATGACCTAAAAAGAACAGAGAGGGTCTGAGGCTTTTCTCTAATTAAAATACGGATGTAGGACTTTGTGCATCCCCACCTGAGCCTTCCTCCTGCTGCTGCTAAGTGTTGCATAGGCCTTCCTCCAAGCCCTGGGATTCAGAGGTAACGTGAGTCTCAGGAACAGGAAAAGGGGAGGTTTAAGCTGTTTTACACAGTTGAATAAATCAACAATAGGACCATGACCAACAGCTTTTGACAAGTCATCGTGTTCTGCTCAAGTGCAAGAGAATACGTTGCTCAAGTGGGATACGATACACCTGCCCAGGAGCCCGTCCTGGAGGTAGAGATGCTTTTAGGGAACATCGGCGGACTTGGCAGTGGCCACACTGAACTCTGCTCCACAGCCACAGAGCCATGGAAAGGATTTTCCTGCAGCAGCAGAAAAAGGATGTTTAAATGCAGCATAAGTCGTGTGGACCCTGTCCTAGCATTATGCTTTCTGAAGATAATGACAATGAAGGAAATGAGGAATGAGCTATGATATTCCTATAAAAACCCTCCTGTCCTGTCTCTCCTGCTTTTCTTCTCCTATTCTCTTTCCTGTCTCCAAACCCATTTCTCTAACTCAATGATTCAAATCCTTTTCCTTGTAAAGACAACCTGAAAATGTCCTCCACAGCAGTCCTGAGCCACCTGAAGCCCATCTGCCTTGCTAATGATGAGACAGATCTCAGCTGACATGAGCCATTTTAACATGTAGTTATTTGATGGGTCTGTGTTTTGTTCTGATGATTGTTAGCTCTTTTGGTTCATTGGTGTTGGAAATAAATCACATCTAACCTCTTTTGTACTAAAATTAACTGTCTCCTTGGACTGATTATCTTGCCCTTGGTCTCTACAGAGTTGCACCCACAGGATCTCCAACGTGCCTGGCAGCCCAAGCGTTTGCTGAAGTAACTTGTCTGGAGACTGACACTAGCTTTCCCAGGCTCTGGTCAAGAGGACTTGGCTACACCTAAAAACACAGAAGTGCTTTAGCAAAGTTCAGAAACCAAAGTAGGACACAGAATCCCTTTCACATGTATGTGTAGCAAAGGCTCTGGTGGAAATAGGAAAGTAGAGCATTTTAGTTTGAATATATCCATTCTTTTGTTTACCAAATGGGTTTCATTTTTTCAACAATATATTACAATTCCCCTTTAGAACTTGTCAGCAATATTTTTTTTCCTGGTAAAATTGTTTTCCTTGAAGAAGGAAGAGTTAGCGTAATTCAGAACAAAAAAGATTAAGAATTAATCTTAACCATTTTTAAGCCTGGTAACAGGTACAAGACTTTGCCACAATTTAAGGATAAACAAAGATTCTTTTTCAGAGGGTAGGGAAGGTGTTCCTCAAAAAAAGAAAAGACAGTGTGATGGCCTCAGCAGAGCAGGAAGTGGTACATACAAGGGCATGGGATTGGAGTGTTGTCAACTGATGAGCAGCTGGTCCATCCCTAATTTTAAGTGTGCACTGTAAGTTACTGCTTACTCCCGAAGTTGTCACCTGCCCCTGCAGAGGCAAGGAGGTCCATCTGCTGACCTGAAATTGTTCCATCCCCATTTTCTACACCATTTGAATGCTCTTCCAACCTCCTGGACTTCTTCCTAGCTCATTCTCTGTCTCTTCCTACAATTCTCTGCTTCTAAATGTGGACCCTAAAATTGAATTCAGTAAAATCAAAATCTGAGAATCATTAAAAATATTTTTTAAAATGTTTCCCTTCCTAATTTCCTGATTCCTATTAACAGTCTACTATACATATAACCTTAAGACCTGAGCAAAGAATATCACCCTACCCACCCTGCACAGTTTTGTGATTCAGCACAGTCTTCATTACCACCCTCTCCTGCCAAAAAACCATGGATGTCTCCTCTTTAGTTCTTAGAGGACAATGTCCCAATTGTTTCTTTATGATCTGTCATTAAGCCTTAATGTTGAAAGGCCTCTATCCACAAACCAGCCTCAAACTCCTCCAGGAAGCCTCAGCTCCAGCCACGCCTGTGTCTCAAATACATCTAGCTCATTTCTACCTCCAAGTCTTGGTCCATGCTGTGCCTTCCACCTTGAATGCCTCATCCCTCTCTCCATGTATTTAAACCTTTCCCGTTTATCATTATTTAGCTCAAGACTCATCTCATCTATGAAGCCTTTGGGGCTAACCAATGTTCATGGTAGTCTCTCCCTCCCCTGAGCCTCTATGGCAGTTAGAATCCTCACTAGTCACTGGGCACTTATTTACTCTCTTGTATTGCCATTTATCCAGCAGATGTTTTTGAACACCTACTGTGTCCCCGGTGACAGGTTCTGTGATAGTGACTAATTGTAAAATGGTAGGTAAAGGACAAGAAGTTTGGAGGAGAAGGAAAGATGGGTAGAAGCTTCATGAACGAGTAAGTCCAAAAGAAGGAATTTTTTAAAGGAAAGAGAGATGTAAAAATGTCCTACACCACAGGAAGGAGGACCAGTTATTAAGTTATTATACCTCAGCTTCAAGCCTGCCCTTTTATTCTCTGCGTTGTGATGCAGGGCTAGGACTCTGCAAACATTGTTTCTGCTTTCCAGCTGGCTTCCTGTAAGGCTCTGTTCATGGGAACACAGAGGAAGACTGAAAGGCTGGAGGAGGAAGAAAGGATTTGCTCCTTCCTACTTGCTACCTGTTTGCTTCCTGTCTGTTTGTGGTTCCTGTGAGAGTCACCTCAGCATACTTCCTCACCCCATCTGTGGCAGTTCCTTCTGGAGCAGCAGCTGAATTTAGTTTGCAGTTTCTCCGTCTTGTAGAACGAGCCTCACTGCACCTATCCCTCATCCTGAGACCCCCTATATGCTCTAGCACCTCCTCCTCAGAGTCCAGGTCCCAGCCTTTATCTAACTCAGAAATACCAACACCAACCATCCTTCTCAGAGATCTCCATGGCGCTCCTTTAAACTAAGTTTTAATAATTAAAATCTGTTCCTTTTGTTCTCAGCCCTTGGGGTGATAGATGCTTCCTACTTTCATAATACCTCTCTTACCCTTTCAGTTACCTGGGTAACACTTTTTTATATTTAAATCTCTCAGTTCAATAACTGGTATAATTTCTATCTCCTGACTGGACCCTGACTGTTACAGAAGGAACCAGTTAAGAGGCATAGATTAAAATAATGCAAAGTAGTATCACTTAGAAGCCAATAGAGAAGTCGAATATTCAAATAATCCAAAAGAAGGAAGGAATAGAGAAGAAAAGAAATAAAATTCAGAGGGGACAAATTAAACCAACCATAGCACTAATTATATCAAATGGTAATAAACTAAATGATCCAATAAATTTACAGAAATTATGAGAACAGATTTTTAAAATGAAAGATCATACAATATTTTGTCTATAAGAGACACACTTTAAATATGATTACACATAGGTTAAAAGTAAATGGATGAAAAAGATATGTAATGCAAACATCACACATAGAAAGCTGGAGTGGCTATCTTGATAGCAGATAAAACAGACTTCAAGGCAAAGAGAATTGTCGAAGATGAACACAGACATTGTATAGTGATTAAAGAGTAAATTTATCAGGAAAATATAACAATGATAAATTTGTATGTGCCTCATAACAGAGCCCCAAAATACATGAAGCAAAAATTGACAGAATTAAAGAAAAAATACAATACCACAATAATAGTAGGAAATTTAAACACCCCTCTCTCAACAATTTATAGAACAACTACATTTAAAAAATCACTGAATACATAGAGGATCTGAATAACGCTATCAACCTGACCTAATTGATATTTATGGAATGCTACATTCAACAACTTCTTTTCAAGTGTAATGGTATGTTCACCCATGTAAAACATACGCTAGGCCATAAAACAAGTCCAAAAAGTTTAAAACAATTGAAAGCCATGATAATTGGAGAGGATTAAACAACTCACATGAAATGTGAATTCAGCCCCAGAAAGTCCACAATAACACCACCACCAGCACCAACATTACCAATCCTCACCCACCTTTTTCCCTCCTACCCCCGCGTATTAGTCCATTTGTGTTGCTATAACAGAAGTACCTGAGACTGGGTAATTTATAGAGAACAGATGTTTATTTGGCTTATGATTCTGGGACAGCTGCATCTGGCACGGGCCTCAGGCTGCTTCTACTCATGGTGAAAAGCGGCAGGCAGTCGGCGGGTATAAGCAGATCACATGGCAAGAGGAAGCAAGAGAGAGAGAGAGAGAGGAGGTGCCTGGGTCTTTTTAAACAACCAGCTCTCGCAGAACTAATAGAGTGAGATCTCACTCATTACTCCCCCCTCCCCCAGGGACTGCATTAATCCATTCATGAGGGATCCACCACCATTAATCAATCAGTTTCCAACACCTCTCAACTTTTATACCAAATTACATTACTATGAAAGTTCATAAAATGAGAAATACAGGATTAAGGAGCAGATCACAAAAACTTTCAGATGGGGAAATTAGGTCCTTCACATAAAAACCAACCCAGTTGGCATCAGACTCACCAATGGCAATACCAGATGTTGGAAGGGTGGAGAAATGTCATCAAAACTTTAAGTGCCAGCCACCAAAAGCAAAATAAAACAATACAAAAACATTTTAAGTGAAAATTATTTTCAGTCTAGAATTCTATTCCCAGGAGATAGAATAGAGACATTTCAGATATGCAAGAACTAAACATTATAATGTTTAGAGAGTTATTGGAAAGTATACTTCAACAAAACAAAAAATAAACCGAGAAAAATAAAAACATAAAATCTGGAAAACAGACCAGGAGAGAGGCAAAAGCAACATTAATGACATCTGTGCAATCCCCCCAAAAGAAAAAAGTCCCTATTGAAGCAGTAGAGAAAAATTTCTGGGCGGAATTCTCTAGAAAACTCGGATCTTCTCTATATGCATCCATAGACAAAAATTTTTACTGGGGTATAGTAGAGATGTTGGAACATTTGGAAATTAATCATAAGTATATAGAAAAAAGGCATAAAAAAGATAGGGTGACTGTCAGCTCCAGGAGCATTAAAGGGCAGTACAAGGAAGGAGACATGGTTGCAATGCACCATTTGGCTTATCATTAAATGCTATTTACATGTTGCATAACAAAGAAACTTAAATTATTTTATTTGAACAAATATGTGGAAGGGGAAAGAGGAAGATATGAAAAAGTTAAGGTTTTAATCTAGTATGGCAAATATACAATAAATGCATCAGTCAAAAAAAAAGCATATTATTTATACTAAATGAGTTAATAGTCAGTTAAAACAGTGACTATATAGTAAGCAATGTCAGCTACTGTTAGAAATATGAAGTTTAACATCAGGAGAAAAAACTAGAAGAATTGTGAGTGGTTGTCTTTAGGGCAAAGAATTCAGGATGAGGAGAAAAACTATTCTGGTTTACTATAGGCTTTTCAGTACTACATAACTTTAAAAATAATATACATGTATTGCTTTTGTAAAAATAAAAATTAAATTAATAATAAAACAGTTATATTATAGAATAAAATATAAACATAAAAATGTTAAGGCATTGTAAATAAGGAAGTAAAAAGTAATTTATAAGTGTAATCAATGTAAACTTTAAGAAACAAAGTACATATTGTAAAAGAGACATATTAAGATCCTCCATACACTATTAATGGAGTTAAAAAATAAAAGAATTTTTTAAAAATTATAGTCATGCTCAAAAGCAAGAACATACTCTATAAAAAAACAAAAACCAGGGAGTCCTCCCTAAAAGGAGATATTGAAAAAGAGAGAATAGATGGGAAACAAGCTGACCATTCAATGAACAACATGGTACAAACCACCCATAATATGAAGCCAGAAGTCAGCATAGTGCCCATTAATGGCTGCTGAAATATTTCCACTCATAACCCAAGATAATAGACAAAAAGAAGTCACCCACCCATGAACAAGGTTAAGCACTGAGTTCCCATACTAGACTAGGACCACAATCTTACACTGCATTCAGGGGAATGGCATAGAATTGCATTATTTCTATAGGATGATAAACCCAACCAAGCCATGACTTTGTGAGAAACAAGCTGGAGGGCTTGGGTAGGAGAAGCAAGCACAAAACCATTCCCATAAGGAAGACATCAAGACCCAAGAAAATGAAGATGGGTTCACAAACAAAATTACAAAATATATATATTTTAAATCCATTTCAAGGAGAAAGCATCAATATGACAGAAAACTAAAGTTAAGCCCAAGAAAATAGAGATATTTGAGCAATATAAAAAGAACATTAAAATGACTAGTTTTTAAAAAATCTTTAAAGAGATAAAAGAAGGAATAACATCCATAAAAGAAGATTAGGAAATAAATTTTTTTAAATCTTGAAAATTAAAAAGATTGATGAAATAAAAATATCTAATAGGTAGGTAAAAGAGACTAGACATAGGTGAACTGGTAGAGAGAACAAAAAAAAAAAAAAAAAAAAAAAAAAAAAAAAAAAAAAAAAAAAAAACACCCAGAGCTATTAATAAAGATAAAAATCTGAAGAAAAGAAGAAGGAAAATTAAGAGATGCAGAGAAATTATTCAAAAGTTTGAACATGTATGTTGGTACTTCAAAAAGTTTTTGGAAAAGTAGAATTAAAAGAGAATAGAATCTTTCCATGAACTTTCTGAAGTACACTTGTATCTGGTAGTAGTTTCATAAGTAGAGAGGAATGTAGGGGATAAAAAGGGGAGTGTGGAGAGACAGTAACTGGGAATTAAGTCATGAGTTCTGAGATGGAGAGAGCCCATCAAGTGCTAAGAAGGGCACAGCTTTAGAAATCCACACCTAGATACATCATAGTGAAAGTGCACAATATCAAACTTAAAGAGAACTTAAGAGAATTAGAGAAAAAAGAGAGACAACCTATAAGGAAATGACAATCATATTGACAGCAGATTTCTCATTAGCAACAATGGCTCTAAGAAGTCCATGGAATAATTTTCAAGGAAAAACTCTATGAGTCTGGAATTCTATACAAACAACCATTCAACAGGTTGGATTCAGAAAATTATTGACCACAAGCTCTTTCTTTAAAAATAAAACTAAACAAACAAACAAAAAACCCCTACTAATATGTATTTAGTAAAGAAATTTAAAAAGTTAACCGTGAAGGAAGAAGCAAGTATATAGGAAAAAACTTGTAAAATATTTTAGTAAATCTAAATAAGCATTGACTATAAATAATAATACAAATAATTCCTATGTTTAGAAACAAGGTAGAACTCTAATTCTAGATAATTCTAATACAGGATTGATGAAACTTGATTCAGATGAAAGTTAAAGCTTCTAGCTAGAGAATGATAGAAATACTAATTAACTTAAAGCTTTGATGGAAAAATGTAAATTTGAACATGTATGTTAAAAGTCTAAGAAAAGTCATTAAAAGGATAGCAAACAGTAAGTATAAATTCCAAACACGTAGGAGAAGAAAAAGGAATAATGAAAACTCAATCAACTGTACATATAGCAAGAAAGGAGGAAAACAGAAAAAGAGAAAAACATAGTAAATAGAAAACACAAAATGAAGTATCAGAAATGTCTTAATAAATATAGATAATCTCTCAAATAGCATGTTATGAAAGAAACCAGGCAGGTGTCTCTGAGACAAGGTCAAATTATCAAGAAATATAGTTAAAAACAACCAGAGAATAACCGAGGGAATCGTGGTTGGAGAGCCTTTATTTTTTTACTAAAATATAATAAAGTGAGTATGGGGAGCAGGAGTAGAGTAAAGACTTCAGGGATGCGGTGATCTCATCAAAGTTTTTGATTCAAAAGCAATAGACCCCCATTGAAGTAGATCAAATAAAGGGCTGTCTATTTAAATGATACTGTCAAGAAAAAATCTGATTAGCCAATGGTCGGTCTGTAGATTGGCTCTATGGGATTCTGGCATCAGGTGTCTACCTGCTGTCCTATATCACTGTCAGGGTTGGGGCAGGGGACGGGTTACATGCTGAAGAGTAAGCTTGTCCTGGAGGACAACTTCCAGAGCACGTTAGGCAGCCCACCAAATCTGTCTGCTACAGAGTAATAGCCTAAAACAGGGTCAAAGGAAGTCTACTGAAGTTGAGGAAAAGGGCAATATCGAGAATTCAACTTGAAACTGGACACCATCAGCAATAAGTGGAATTAATAGCCCAGGTTTTTCCATTTTCTCTAACCAGTAAGGGGAACAGAGGAAGTTGAGGGTTGGAGGTTGGAGGGGATTAACAGGATTGAAAAGAGAAACCACCATAGGATTCTGCCTAAATAGATTGGGAAGTAAAGCACAGAAAGGGCTTGAGGACTGGGAGAGTAGATAGGGTCAAGTCATGGATTTCTCTCTGAGTCTTGGTGGGAACAGGTTTTTCGGGGAGGGAAGGAAAAGACAAGATGGAAAGAGATGGAGATGAGGCACGGGAATGTCACTGCTGGAGGTTTCCAAGGAGGAGCTGTTCTGGGTGTAACAGAACATACAGGAGCCTAGTTGGAGAGGTGCACTCTCTGAGAGCTGGGAAAGTGGGGGGAATGTAATCAGAGGCCATGAAAGTGGTGAAGAGAACTGGGAGAAAACTGACACAACCTGCTTCCTGGGTCCAAGACATGTTGATGAGAATTAACAGCTTGCTTAAAATTTAGCAATGGGTCCTATCACTCTCGGGATGAAATTCTAACTCTTCAGCAAGGAAGATCTTTCTGATCCTTCATCTCCACCTCATCTCCCATCACTCCACCACTCAGGCCCTTCACTCCTTCTGAACTACTTTCTTGCATCTGCACATGCTGATTCCTCAACCTGGAATCCTTCCCTACATCTTTACCCAACTTATGAGTAAATCCTTCCCTACATCTTTACCCTACTTAGTTTGCAGAGATAAACGCAAGAGTCCTCTCTTCCAGAAAACCTTCCCTGAGTTTCCAGTCTTAGTTGCATGACCCTCTTCTTGCTGCTCCCCCCATCCTGCTCCCATTGTGGTCTAGGAGGCTCCGCCTTCGTATTTAGCACATCACTGTGAAGTTCTTAAAGGATCACGGCTGCATCTTACACATTTTGGTGTCTCAATACCTAGTGGAGTTCCTGGTACACAACAGCCTCTCAGTACATACTTTTAAAGCATATGCATAAATTTCAAGGGGTTTGAAAGAAATTGTGTCATCACATTCCACTAAGATGAGAAATCAAAGAAACAACAAAGATTAACAAGTATCTCCAAGTGATGTTCAACAAAACGGAGAACAAACAGGGTGCAGTGCAAGTAGTTAGGAGGGGAGTGAGCAGAGGGAGTATGGGCTGCCAGGAAGGACATTACGTTGGTTGAGACTGGGATGAAACAAGACGGAAGAGAACTGATTAGATATGGTTGTACCGTGCATGTGATTCTGGATCACAGGGATGAGAGAGATAGGAACTGAGAGGCCACGGACATTTGGCTGTCCACCATACATTATCTCATGTCATCTGCACAACAGACCTCCGAGATGGAAATTTACATCCCAGCAACAGGGTTCAATGGAATTTAGGTGTAAAGTCGTGGTAAGTCTGTGGAAATTCCTTCCCAGGTGTAGTGAGATCAGCTGATTATGTCAGGCTTGGGCTTGCTCAAGCAGGAAGTTTATTCAAAGTCCTACAGGGCAAAGGGCCCTGCCTTTTTATTCTTCTTATGCCCTATAGTACCTAGCAGGTGTTACATAGACTTGTTGGGACTCAATATGTATTTGTTGATTGAATAAATGAATGAATGAATGAATCGATGAATGAAAAATAAAGCTGAACTGTATTAAGTATAAGGGTCAGGCACTCTAAGTACTTAACATGCATTATCTTTTTTTCCCTTCACAGTATCCATGATTATCCTCCATTTAATAGATGATTAAACTGAGGCTAAGAAAGTTTGAAAAATTCACCCAAGGTCACACAGCTTGTAAATGACAGAGAAAAATTTCCCCAGGCCTCACAATCTATGTTCTTAACCACTCTGCTATGTTGCTTCTCAATTAATGGCTTTCTCTGAGTTAATAGATTTCTCTGGAAATCTCAGCTTTCCCGTATGAAGATAGGTGGTCCCTGATGATCCAACACAATGAAAAAAAGCACAAAACATTGAGAGTTAGTTCAAAATGTAGTAAATCTAAAAATACACCGGCTTCACTTTTAGATATCTGTCCAACAAGGGTGGAACAACTTTAATTAGTGTAACAGGACAATAGGAATTAAATTGGCTTGGTCACAAGATTTTTACAGGATGACACTGATGATATTACTATCCAACTTCAAAGATTTGGAAAGATGTTCCTGCTAACACTAGAGAATAGAAACCTGTTTTTCATCAACTAGGCTGGCCTGACAAATTAAGTCTGTGGAGTCATTAGATTAAGATAAGAGCTTATCTCCTAGGCTGACAGTTATTCAGAGGTTTTTATACTGCTCAGCTAGTAATTAGTGCTGTTGAATTTTTAACACTGCTTTGTCCAATCATTCAAAAATTGCAGGAGTATATTTGCATCTCCTGTGTATGTTTTTGGTTATTAAAAATAGAAGAAGAATGCAAGTGAATTACTTCAGAAGGTCTGAATAATTCTTCCAAAAGTTATTCTGTGGTGAAACATGCGGCTTAATGACATGTTTGCAGAAGAAGGGAGCAGTTCTCCCAAACTGATGAATGTTGAATAAGGAGTTGCCTTTTACTATGGGATCTATAATTTATTTCAAGGCATACATATCATAGGTTTATTATGTTCTCATAGAATCATTAAAACTATGATCATATGCAGTTAACAGTTTCCTGCTGTTTCACACCCCCCAAGTCAGCAAACATACTATAGATTCAGGGGACAGCTCAAGGATTTGTTTTTGTTTTTGTTTTTGTTTTTGTTTATTTTCTTTCCTACTGCTGGTTTGACTGTAAAAAGTCTTATTTTTCTTGTAATTATAATAACAACTTGATTGCTATAGAGTAAACTAACACATTAAGCCTGCATGTATGTCTCAATGGTCTGTCAAACAATGTTCACATTTTTAAGATGCTTGGTTTGCAAAATTCCAATTTCTGTGTTGAAATACTAATTAGTAATCAGATGGGTAAGAACCGCTGTTGTAAGAAAGTTCATCACTTGGTTAAAGTTGCACCACGTTAATATTACTATCACATCATTTATTTTGTCATAAGTGTGGCCATCTCTCATCACTCAACATATTGCATTTAACACTTTTAGAAAAATGTGGCAGAGAAAATTCTGCAAGGACAAGTAAAAGATTTGACTCTACTAGTTCACCTCAACATCACCCAAAAGGAAGCCTCAAAACAAAACCATCTGTATACTTATGATACCCAGTTTGAAAGACAGGTTCTCTTTCATTAAAATTTGACCCTTTTGGTTTTCTAGTTAACAGGCTTAAGTTAAAGTCACTTGCTAATCAGCCTTTGTGTGTGATGGGCATAGAATCTTTCACCATGTGCACACGCTGCCCAAAGGTGAACTGCCCATAAAGTGTTTAGGATTCTTCATATTTGTTATAACACACAATCATCCTTTCTCAAGACCCCAAGTGAATTCCACTCCACTCTTGGCATCCGTGTAATGTAGTATAGTAAAAAAGAACAGCCCTTAGTTTACCACTTGAACGTTATTGAATCTCAGGGTGATCTTTTAATAAACCTCCTGGGGTCCTGAATCTTAGATCTGTAATCTGACCCCCAAGATAGACGTATAAGAAGGCTGAGTGGACATAGAAAATTGTAATGGAAGAATATACTACTGAGTTTAGATTCATCTGAGGAATGTGTAGAATTAAGTCTGAAATAGTAGTATAGAAACTCTGAAATTATATGATTATGCTTTGTCATAGACTAGAGGTCAGAGTATAGTTGTTGGATAAATAAAGGAATGAATGAGTGAGTGAATGAGCGAGGGTCTGAGTGACTGAGTGTGTGTGAATGAATGGAGAGGTAGCACAGAACACTGGGATTTGGAGTCAGACATACCTGGGTTCCTTTCCCAACTCTGCCACATACTTGGTTTGTGACCTTGGAAAACACTTAAACCTCTCTGACCCCGCTTCTTTATAAGTAAATCTAGCAATAACTAGCCCAGAGGGTTGTTGGCAAGATAAACAAAAACCTACATGAGCACAAGGTAGGTACTCAAAAAACATTTTGTGTTCTTTCCCCCCAGGTTTTTTATTTTTTTATTTTCTGGTTCCACATAAGTTAAGTTGTGAAAATACCACAATCCAGATTTCAAATTCATGTATTACCAACTACTACCAACACATTGTTATGTCTTATTATTATCTTTTATGCATAATGAAAAAGCAAGAAGAGATGAGGAAAGAGCATAAAGCTTCCCTTCCTACTCCCCAGGGGTAATCAGGCCAGGGGAAGGTAGGCGTCATGCAGTATGTTTACAGTGCTCTCCATCTCAGTACTCAGCCTCCGTTAACTCATCCCTCACCCCGCCCTCAGCTTTCTGAAGAGCAACATGTAATTAGAGCACTAACGAGGTCATTTAGCAGAAACCATGGGTAGGGAGTAATGAATGTGCTATCAGGCTCGGAGAACAGCTTGGGCAAAAATCCAAACAGTCCACGTTCAACTCTGATGAGCTGACCTAAACTTGGAAAACAGAGCTTGGCAAAAGATTAATAATAGGACACAAAAATGATAGCTCCCTTTCAGGAGAGAACCAAAGCAATGTTCTAAGCACAACCCTTCGGAAGCTGGTCCATGCAGGTAGTGGCGTGGCATGATGAGAAGTTCAGTGGCACCTTGTACCTGGCAAGATGACTTGGGTGGTTCAGGGCCATTACTGGTGATCTGTAGACTCCAAAACCTGGAAGGGACTTCAGAGGTCATCTAATTCAATCTCCCCATTTTACAGATGAGCTTAGAGTGCTCCAGAGAGCCACACTGGTTTGACCAGACAATTAGAAACACACTCAGACTCAGTGTCAAAGCCTCCAGATAACCTGGAGTGTGTGTGATTCACTAGTCCATGCTGTCTCCTTGCCTCTGAGGATGACATTTAGGAGACCATTTGGACAGTGTACAATGAGACTTTAAGTGGGGCCAGTTCTACTTGGACCACTTCTGGCGTAATTAAATCCCAGAAAAATAAACCCATCCATCCACCAGTTTGCATTTGGAATTAGCACTCTTAATTGAGTTATAACTGCTAACATTGCTGTGGCTTTCAACTGTATAGAAGAGGAAGGGGAGAGGAAGTGAAGGGAGAGAAACCAAAAGAAACCAAATGCCTCCAACCCCCTGGCCCCCTGATGCCCAACCTGGAGCCACGCTCACCCCCACCCAGCTCAGAGTTGCTGCCCAAATCTATGCAAGTGCCAAGTACTGCTGGTAAATAGGTTAAATAATGGGCCACAAACTATACTACTCTTTTTTTTTAAAGTTTATAGATGTTGTTGGAATTAATAAAATAAAAATGAATGCAAAAGCATTTTGTCATGGTGCTTTTCACCCAATTAACAGATATTAAAAGTACAACTCTGATCATACGGAGGGGTCCATGAAGATTTTTTGACATTAAAAAAGGATCTCCATGATCAAAAATGTGGGGAAACTCTGTTCTTTCTTTCTTGCTCCAGATATTGGAAAGATATCTCTATATTTCTGGGTTTTATAGCATCATTTTAAAAAAACATTTCTAAATGTTCCTAAGTAAAGACAGAAAGAATTTAGTCACTATCAATAGTTACAGTGTTTAAAGTACTGCAGTATTAAAATTCACAGTATGAATTTGTTCCAAGGGTCACTTTCATCTCAACAAGCATTTATTAAGCACTTACCATGTACACACCACTACAAGGCAGTCTGGGACAAACAAAAGGCATAGACCATACAATCTCTGTCTTGGGAAATTTACCATTCATTTAGGCAGGGCCGACATACCTACAGACATAGTAAAGAACAGTTATAAGGAAACATATCACAAATAATCCTAGGAATTTCTCACCTCCTATTAGATATATTTTTTTCTTTTACTAAAAATGGTAACCGAAGAGAGTGCCAGGAGGCCCTTATTTGCTCTTTTGATGTTCGTAGTGCCTCTCTAGGGGCCCTCTGCTTGGGATGGCTTTTCCCCACAACTGGGTTCCCCCTAAGAGCAGCCCCCAGGAGCTAGGTTTTCCCCAAAAGCCCTCTTCTTGTCTCCTGGGCATCCTATATTCCCCACACCCAGATCCTACATATACGCCCCCTTTGTTCTCCAGGAGCCAATATGAAGCTAGGGGAAAATCTGCCAGGTGGGGGATGGTAAGTCTCAGTAGTATGGTACATTGCCAAAAATAATGCAGGGCTGATAGCTGCACCTCAGGGATGGGGGCCTGGGAGGGCAGAGCTTGTTGCCTTAACAGAGTCTTCCTTGTGTGACTTTGAAAACAGTGTCACAGTAAGAGAAAGCTCTTCAAAGCTCTCGATCACCAACCAATTCAGGTCTCAGTATAAAACAGCATAGAACCATAGAACAAGCTTTCATGGTCACTGATGCTGTCCAGTTGTTTAAAACTAAGGACTTACCAATAAGTTTTCTTCTCCTCTGCCCCTCCTAATTGCTGGAGAATCTATTTGGAACCTGATGATGCTCTGCTGGTGTGGGAGAAAGCCTGATGCATTGCAACACAGACTTTGGGAGTTTAAACCCAGGTTCAAATTCTAGCTTAGGAATTTCAGAGCTGTGTGGCCTTAAGCAAGCTGCTTGACTTCTCTGAACACCAGCCTCCTCACTGGAAAAATAGAGATGTTAATGACACATAGATTATAGGATTATTGTGAAGATTAAATGAGACAAAAAATGTCAACACATCTGACACATAGTAGGTACTCAATGAATTTTTGTTATATTTTCTGAGAAAAATTCTAACACTCTGTCCTTCAGGAGAGAAAAATGAAAGAAGCCTCTCTGTCAGGATGCAAAAGCTGGTGCTAGGAACGGATGTGACCATATCAGGGGAGAGTGCCACCTATCCTCAGAGTCAAATGTACTTTATGGATATAGCAATTTGCATCTTGTCAAATGTTCCCTAACATTTTGCAAAAAATTCCCCAAATGTCAAATTAGTGAGTAATCTGAACAGTACTGCAGATCTCTTTATCCTCTGACTGATTCATAACATATTTTGGGTGTCCCAGATACCAGTCCAAGTAAATGTTAGTAAATAAGGAAAATCACATCTCCCCTCACAAGCTCTAAAATCAGTACCAGCTTCTACTTGCAAAGAAAGTATATAAACCTTGAGGCCCAGAGAGCCTTGGAGTTGATTAAGCTGTCACCAATCAACACATACCTAACACTGACCATGTGCCCCGTCCTGAGCCAGGCCGGAGGTGGGGGAAGGACTGTGAGGATGGAGTTGCAACTCTATGTGAGCCACTGGGCTTTATCTACCTTTTCTTATTTAGTCTTCTCAAAAGCCCTTCTTACTATTTAGTAAATACTGAAACAGTACTTGCTGTGTGTGTAGTGCTTCCCTGGGCATCCACTTCTTGGGAGAACCCCTCCATATAAGTGGGTTATAAATGTTTTATAATCTTCATAACAACCCAACAAAGCAGGCACCATGATTATCTCTATTCTACAGATGAGGAAAGGAAGCTCAGAGAGATGAAGGAGTTTGCCTAAGGCCATATAGTGAGTAAGTGGCAGCGTTAATGTAGAAATCCAGACATTCTGGTTCCAGAGTCAGTACTCTTAACCGTTAAATACTGCTTTATGAGGTAGGTACCATAATCATCCCCATTTTACAGATGAGAAAACTGAGGCTCACAGAGGTTAAGTAACACTACCCAAGTTATCATACAGCTACTGGGTGGGGGCAGAGCTGGGGTTTAAAATGAGGTCTATCTGTTTATATAAACCTACCCTAGACCACTGTGTTATAACTTATGCAAATGCTAAAAAAAAATCTTGCCTTAAGTATTTTCTAGTTTTGCTCGCCATGCATGGAAAAAGATAGAGATCTTAGGAAGACCGTAACAATCAAAGTCAAAGACTCCACTCTTGTACATTCACCAGTGGTCATGGCTCCAGTACCCGGCTCTGAGCTCCTGAACAAGAGACTTCCCAAAACAGGACTGAGGGCTGGCCTGAGAAATGCCTCTCTGCTTTGCTTTTGTTTTTTGTTTCTCTGACTTAGAGAAAATTGAGACAAACCCAAGTTGCTGAAGCTGCAAGATATATATTTATATGCTTTCTTTATGATATGTGCCCAAACCTTGTTTTTTCACTCTGTTAACTTTTCAAAAACTATTATGAAGAAGAGCGACAAGATGCTGTGGGGGGACAGGAGGGGGAGGTGGCGGGTAGATTAAACGCAAAGCAGAGCGATTTTCATGAGAGATTTTCTATCTGGCTCCTGGCTCCTCTTTGTCTCTCCAGGGCGTGGCATAGAGCAGGTGCTCAGTGATTGCTGGGCTAACATTTTTGAAAACAACAGAAGAGTCTCAGTTTTACATGCTGCTGTTAGACTAGGACTATAATGATGATTCTTGGAAAAGAACTGGATTTAGTAGCTGGAGAATGTTAGAGGCTCCATAGATTTAACTGTAAATTCTTGCACTCCAAGCACAAACGTTGGAAAATCTTCTTGCTCAGTGTTACCTCTTTGAAGAAAGGGCCCCTACTTTCCTATCCCGTGTCCTCCTTCAATGTCCAATAGTACTGGCTATAGCCTAGGAGTATTTACCTAAGACAGAAGGACCAAAAGAGATTGCTTCACTTTAGGTCTGAAGTCCCTTCTCCATGTCTGGTGTTCAAAGCATGCAGGTCAGAGAAGCCCACACCTCCTGGGCTCTCTCCTTCGTTCCCCCACATGCAGTTAATCTCCAAATCCTGTTGCTTATGACCTCAAACCCAGCTAAGTTTCTCCATTCCCCTGCTCCAAGTCACCATCACCTCTTCCCCGATTACTGTCACAATCCTCACTTGTCTCTCTGCTTCCAGTTTTGCCCACTTTAATCATCATCCACATAGCAACTAAAGCAGAAATCTGATTGTGTCATCAGAAACCCATTGCCCTTAGGATTAAGTCCAATCTCCTCAAGCTTTTTTGTGATCTGACCCCTGTCTTCTCTCTGGTTTCATTTTCTCTCACACTTGCTCCTGTGTTCCATTCACAGTCAGTGTTTGCAGGTGCTTAACATAGCCATACCCCCTCACCATCTTTCTAATTCCCAAGCATCTTTCTTCCTGCCTCCTCTTCCAGATCCACACTTCTCCCTCTGTGATGACTGGCATGGACAGCAGAGGGATCTTTTAAAAACATAAATTGGATCACGTCGTTTTGCTTCGAAAAACTCTCCAAATTCTACTTAGAATAAAACTCAAATGGCTTACCGCCTACGAGACCCTGCTAAATCTGGCCCCTGCCTACCCCTCCAACCTCCTCCCATATAATGCTCTCCCTTGTTCATTTTGCTCCAGTCACAATGGCCTTCTTTCTCTTTTTCAAAACACAAAACCACATTGTTCCAGCCTCAGGGCCTTTGTGCTTGCTGTGCTATCTGCCTGGAACATTCATACCAGCTCTTCTTATTGCTCAGGTTTCAGCTCAGTCACTTCATCAGAGAACCTTCCCTGGACACTACCAAAGTAACATCCCCATATAAGTTCTATTGCCTTCTCAGGAAGTATTGCTATCTACAGTTATCTCATTCCTTTCTTTACTGGGGTGTTTATTGTGCCTTCCCAACTCAAACATCAGCTCCATAAGAGCAGGACTGCCTTACCCACAGCTGTTTCTCCAGTGCCTAGAACAGTGTTTGACACTAGCAGGTGCTTAGCAAATATCTCTTAAATGCGTGAATGAATGAATGAATGAAATAAAAATAGATAAAGAGGAAAACTAAAAGAGCAGATAAAGGACTTTACAAATATATTCCCATTATTGCTTTGCAGCATGAGTTTCTCGAAAAAATTATAACATCCTTTTGACAATACCACTAAGAGAGGAGGTCACTGTGACTCCCCTGCAAAGATACCACAAACATAAGACATTCTGATTCTTAATAGATAGAAGCACAGTGGTGAATACCGCAAAATCTATAAAACTGGAAGAAACCTTCAATATCTTTATAGTTCAATCCACTCACTTAGTGATATAGGGAAGGCCCAGAGAGATCAAGTGACTTACCTAAGGTTTTGCCACTAGCCAGGGGCAGACCAGGAGACAACTCAGATGCCCCGTCCAGTTGCTGGTCCCACATTTTGCTGCCCTTCTAGTATTTGTTTAACAGTAATACATGAAAGCCTGTAAGGACTATACATGTTTGGTTTGTGGGTCTTCTGGAAGCTCCTCCCTAAGCAGTTATTATTCTTTTTTTCCATGTTCTAGTTACTATTGCTGCATAACAAATCACCTCCAAGACTTAGTGACTTAAAATACTGACATTTTATTGCCTCTTGTGGTTTCAGTGGGTCAGGAATCTGGGAATGGTTTGGCTGGGCTTGGGGTCTCTCATGCAGGTGCAGAGAGTGGCTGGAGTTGGCCACTTGTGTAGTCTCAAGGCCTCTCCATGAGTTTTAATTTGGGCTTCCTCACAACATGGAGGCCTCAGGGCAATTGGATTGCTTACACGAGACTCAAGAGTTCAAGGGCAAGTATTTCAAAGAAGTCAGAAGTTGCATCATCTTTTATGATCTAGCTTCAGAGGTCATCACTTCTATCACATTCTGTTGGTTAGGTTACAGTGAGTTACTAGCCCACCCAGATTCAAGGGAAAGGTAATTAGATTCCATCTCTTGATGGAGAGTGGCCGGGTTCTGGAAGGGCACATGGA
>NW_007735186.1:38192-50692 GCF_000696425.1 Galeopterus variegatus | reverse complement strand
ATATAGGGATGGCCGGTTGGCTCACTTGGGAGAGCGTGGTGCTGACAACACCAAGTCAAGGGTTAAGATCCCCTTACTGGTCATCTTTTTTAAAAAAATAAAATAAAATAACACAAAAGAGGAATGTGGGGAGGCATGAGCACCTTCTTCCTAAAAAGCACAAAACGATAACTATTCCATCATTACTTTTCTTAATGTTCCCCTTAATACAACAATGAGTACTGTCTCTCCCTTGGTTGGTAAGATGGTACAGAAACATAAGTAAAGGGCCGGCCCGGTGGCGCACTGGATAGTGCGCCGCTTGGGAAGCGCGGCGGCACTCCCGCCCGAGGGTTCGGATCCCACATGCAGACCGGTTCCCGCTCACTGGCTGAGCGAGGCGCGGGAGCAACACCGAGGGTTGCGATCCCGTTGCCGGTCCCCGGTCCGGTACGGGGGCAACACTGAGGGTTGCGATCCGTTGCCGGACACGGAAAAAGACAAAAGACAAAAATACAAAAAAAAAAAAAAAAAAAAAAAAAAAAAAAAAAAAAAGAAAAAAAAAAAGAAACATAAGTAAAAAGAAAGATATACAAGATGCCCATAGATACCCAAGGAATCAAAAAGCAAGCCCAGAATTACCTAATCTTAGAATGAAATTTGACCACACACCTTCTGAAAGGCACGCAGATCTGTAAGTCTTTGGGAATGCAGGAAAATCGAAGGTCGTGTTTTTGGGGGAGGGATTGTTTCATAGAACGTCTAGCAGCAATCCTGAGTAGGTTGATAGTGTTTTGAGAATTTTTTTTTTTAACTTAAGTCACCTAATTCTTATCAGGCCCAACCAAACAACTGCCTAACCCCATCTTGTTTTGAAAAATGTTACAAATGTGTCCAGAGCCGAATAAAATGCACAGTAATGAGTTCATTAACATGCCATCTACATGCAAAACAAGGGATTCCAGAAGCTGAATCGTGTGGTAGGCCTGTTGGAAATCAAATTCCAGGCAAAAAATATAGAACGCAACTTAGGGAGAAATATATTACAGTTACACCTTTCCTTGGCCCACAGTAAAGAGATTGTCTGGTTTTTGAGAACTCCTAAGCCAGCCAGAATCTTTTTCTCCCTTTTAAAAAAAATTTTAAAACACACTTTACTACTTAAAGAGGATAAAAAAAAAATTGCTTATAGCATAGGGAGGCTGGTGGACTTTTGTGAATTACACCCATCTCCATGAAGAAAGAAAGGCTGATCTAAAAAACCCATGTCAGCAATCCATTTAGGATTGCCTGTCCTTTGAAAATCAAGCCTGGTTATCTGCCTGATTTACTCAATAACAAGTCAGAAAACTCAAACCTTCCCCCTCCATCTCCTCCAGCCCCCACTGCCTCCCTCACAGAGAAGGAAAGGATTAGATTTCCAGAGGCTGTAGCTTTAAGACACCAGAGGCAATGTTTCTTTCCACAGTGGTACCCCAAACTTCATCAAGAACATTGGAGTCTGCTTTTTTTCTGTTGCAAATTTCATTTCACCCCAGCTCTTTCTGACACACCTGTGAAGTGTCACCAAATGCTGTATCACATCAACTTTTAAAAACTGCCAACACTGCTAATGTCTGAGACCTCTTGATGTCACAGCCTTATGCAGGCTTGAAGTACACAAAAACATAGCTTGAGTTTTACCATGCACAGTAACAGCATCTGCATGGGTAGGGCAGAGGGTCTTGTTGACAATAGTGAAGTAAGACAAAACCACTGAAATGAGATGTGCGGCAGGCACGTTTAGGAGCCTGCACAACCTTCTTCCCAATCTGCAGTGAGAGAGGGACCCCAGCCCATTAACCTCCCTTGAAGAGCAATTTATTCGGGCAGTTGTTCCTTACATTCTCCCTACCCCCACTTTTTTCCAATGATAGAAATTTCTCTATAGCCTAGAATTTTAAGAGAAAATATTTTATCTATTATAAATTCCATAAACATCTATTCCCACCCCCTGCCGAAAACAAACAAAAAAACCCCTAAAAACCTGACCATCACTATTCAGGCTATGCTTGTACTGATTATTCATCTCTGGGCACAGATGGCATTCATTGAAAAACAGGAAAGTATCATGGTTTTCGGTTATACTGTAGAGAGTAGTATAACCACATAGTTAAGTGCATGGGTCCTGCAGCTTCACTACATGTGCAAATCTCTTGGTGTTGTTACCAGACTTGACTTACTGAGTTCATGAGCTTAGGTCATAATAATACACACAACAGATACATAGTGTCTTACTCTTTACTATTGGTAGTCTGTAATTTCAAATCTATAGGTGTGTTGATCTATGCATATTTTCCAGGTCCTTACAACCTAAGGAGGACACAGATGGTCCCTGAGTTAACGATGGTTCCACTTCAAGATTTTTCAACTTTACAATGGTGCAAAAGCAAATCATGTTCAGTGGAAACCATACTTCCAGTACGCATACAACCATTCTGTTTTCCACTTTAGGTAAAATATTCAATAAATTACATGCGATATTCAATACTTTATTATAAAATAGGTTTTGTGCTAGATGATTTCGTCCAACTGCAGGCTAATGTAAGTGTTCTGAACACTTACATTAGCCTACAGCACTAATGTTTAAGGTAGTTTTGGCTAAGCGAATGCTGTCCAGTAGGTTAAGTGTATTAAATGAATTTTTGACTTCCAGTATTTTCAGTTGACAATAGGTTATTGGAATGTAACTCTATCGTAAGTCAAGAAGCATCTGTATATGTATATCCATCCATATCCAGTGAGAAGGGTAATTGTCTTCAGACTGGAAAAAAACATATTGGATAACTTTAGTCTCATTTTGCACATAGTGGAATAAAAGATTAAAAGATAGCCTGTGAAAGGCCATTGGGCTGTAAGATACTATATGAAATAATATACAGAAATTATGAGCTTTGAGAGCTAGTATTTTGGCACCATAATCCACTGCAGTCAAGAATCCATGCAAGAAAGAAAAAAAGAAAAGTCTTTTGCTTAACCGTTTTTATCAACATCAAAGAATATTTTATTAAAGTGGAGTAGACATTTTTCCTTAACCATTTTTCTCTGTAAAAAAGGCAGCTTGCATTTAATGGTGTGTTACAGTAACTTATTTACAAATTTTGTTATCTTTTTGGACTCTAGCAATTAATGGGAAAATAGGAAGTACAGCCAACAAAATTTTTAAAATCAGCTCAGAATTATGTTTGGCGATAATTAAAGGTATAATTTGTTCCATGTGATTACCTCAGTGCTCTCCCATCTTAAAATAACAAATATAAATATTTGTTCTTTTGTGGCGTATCTTCTTTTCACAACATGCTAGAGCATGTAAAAATTCTCTATAAAAATTGTTGTGTGTGTATGTATTGCTTCTTTTATACTTGTACAAGTTACATAATCTAACTCATTGGCCTTTTATGTGGCTCAAGCTACAGCTCATTCAAATATTTTAAACACACCATTTACTACTTTGTGTGGAGTATATCCATTTTGTTTTCTGAAACAACAGATTACAAAAGTCTTTCCCCTTTCCTCAGCAGCAGCAACTTGTGGGCAGCATTATCAATTATACTTAATTATTCGTCATGAAGTAGTTGGGATTGCTCAAAACTCAAAAGAAATTTCTTTTTGAGCAAGGCTGAACTATGCAAGCAATCTAAACGACTTGGCGTTTCAAGTTGGGTAAAGATAAAATGGAATGCTTTAACTTTTTAAGAGAAAATAAACTAGTTATAGCTCATAGGATAAAGTATACCATTGTTGCAGTCTAACAATTTATAAGGCAATCTACCAAAATGCCCAATATGTCAGAGTTCAAATAGCAGGTCTGGCACTTTGGGCATTAATAATAGTGCCCTGTCATGATAGAGGCGGAAGCAAAAGGAAAGATAATACTGATCTTGCTTTTACTTAAAATTGTGACATTTTGTTCATCATGGATTTTTTTGCATTAATTTTATTTTTAAAAATACCGCATTAAAACATTATCTTAATTACTGAGGGGGTTTTTTGCCCCCTCTTAAATTTTACACCCAAAGTTAGTGTCCACTCACCTTACTCTAGTCCTGGCCCTGCTTACTAAGTCATGTCCCTGGAATTTAGTTACCTCATCTGTAAAAATGAGGCAATTAAAATAATTAAGAGGATCACTGTGAGGACTGAATGAGATAGCATGTGTAAGTACTTGCTCGTTGTAAATGTTAATATATAAATATATTTGCAAAGCATTTTGCAACTCCAAGATAAAGTTATATTAAGCATCATATTCAAAGATGTAAGTTTTATGGCAAGTGCTAAGCCCCATGATTGATGATAGACATTGAATGAGAGGTCTTAGAGAAATATGCAGAATTTAAGACATGCCTATCCCCACCAAACCTTATTTAAATAAAGAAAAAGGTATACAATTGCAGCTCAAGCAATCAATTTCCTTTTCAGGTTTCATAATTAATCTTCATGTGTAAATTCAGTTTGTCCTCAGATTTTCTCTTTAGAGTTCTTAAAAACATTCAATTCACCAAAAATGAAAAATTAATTTAGGAAGAAACTCTTTCATGTTTTCTCCTTTTAAAAAACTTGCAGCTCAAACAACATAGATAAAAGTTTACAAATATGAAAATTGTTTTTGAAAAAGTTGAGGACTTAAACCTTTTGATTCAAGGTACTGGGATCTTTCTAGGCCGAAGGAAGTGAGTGCCTCCTGTTCTTATGAACTCATGATTGTTTCCAACCTGGTTAGAATTCAGTGCTAATTGCATTTTAAAACACCTCCTCTGAAATCTTTTCCTCTCTCTGGATCTTACATCAATGTTTTGCATTTTCAGTAAAACCTTTGCACTTCACCTTTCTCACTCAACAAATCCTGAACTTTAGATCCACGGAAAGAATTCAGTTCAGAACCTTCCCTTCCTCAGCAGGTTTTGATCTGCTGGTGATGATGTTAATACTCGGGAAGGGCTGTACTGCCCTGTTTCAGAGGAGACAAGTAAAATTGGTACTTTGGTGGCTCAACTCAGGCTTATCCATCCTAACAGAGAGTCATTAAACAACTTTCCAGTGTCATTCAAAGAACTTATAACAGAATCAATTGATTTTCATCCTATGCTTTATCAGTTGTGATTTAGACGTTAGAATGGTCCTGTTTACGCAGCTGTAACATGTCAGGACCTGTAGTACACTATTGGCTGAGGCCTCCAAGTTGCAGTCCATTCTCAGCTGAATCAATCTGAACTTGAAAATGTTCCCTCTAGGAAACATGCACATATCTACTAGCATAGAGCACTTCTTGTACAACTGAAAACAGGATTCACTTAAGGTAAATTGCAAATTCACCTTCCAAAACTCAGCCCTGACTTGTCATTGCTCTCAGCATGTTCACGATGGGAGCAGAGGGCTACAAATGCCTGTTAACTAGATACCCAACATCGGGGAATGTGCTACTCTTTGCTGCTAGTCAGATCTGAGACTCTGTTAGTGGGAGTTGCTGGCTGTTTAACATGCATTCAGAGCATTGCCAATCTAAAATGGCTGCTCCGTAATACTTTAATTGCAGTTTCATGGAAACAAATTGCTATTTAACTGCAATAAGGATTTCTGTGACTTGGCTGGACTGACAATAGGTGAGTCTTAGAAACAAAGCGACAAGTAACATTAACTTGTAAATGGTCTGTGTTTCCAACAGCCACTCAACCTGAGTCACAGGTGTGAAAGCACCCAGGATAGAATTCCCCAGTGAAGTGTAAAGGAGTCTTTGGAAACCCACTTCTTCAATTTAAAAACATTTAGGCTATATGGAAACTCTTTCATTAACTCTTAATATATAGCTTGTGGATTCACTGTTATATAATTTACTGGCCCTAGGAAATATTTTATATAAATAGTAATGCACATTAGAATCTTACTATATTGACATTTAAAAGCCACTTAATTTAAGAGCTTCATTTTAGATGATGAGTTGTTTCAAATATCAGTGTTAATAAGGGCAAAAGAGAATTTAAATACAGTTAATATTAGGAGAATGAAAATTTCACAGGCTTCATTTTGGTGTGACAGTTTTCTCATTTTGTATTTATAAGACACTATGGTCTGTGTTAAACTATTTCCTAATAAATCATGAAGAGCTGGAAATAGTTTCTTGTGGCAAACGATTTGGTTTGGAAACACTTCAGGTTCCCCTGCCTTGCGGGATGTGTAAATCTAACCAGACAGTTAGATAGGTAAAAAAAACATTAAACCCTTTCAGAGGACAATCTTTTTACAAAATTGTTTCATTAGCAAGAGTGACAATTTGCATGATTGAGACATTTATATGTATCATAAACATAATTTTTTTTATCAGGAGTTCAGCAGGGCTGAAAATACATTTGCTTTTATTTTTAATTGCACATGCTTGTAGGGACTGGGGGCCATCTTGCTCTGTGACATGGTTAATATTAAATAAGTCCTTTCAAAAGAACAGCATAGCTCTCCCTAACTAATAAAATCACAAACGCAGCGATGAAAGGTGAATAAGCTCATAGATTTTTTTTCTAAGCAATGTTGGTATTGGGGGAAGAACTGCACACAATCACTGCTCACATCAGAATAAACCTGAGTGTTTTTAGTAGGTTTCTATCCACACAGAGCATCCCCATTAGAGCTGGGTTTTATTGTTTGAAATGCCTCTGGTTTCAAGAAAGTGTTTTACCTAAAGCAAGACTACTACTTAAATATGTTCTATTGTATATTCATAGCTCCATTAGTCCTTCTCCAATTTAGCACATCAAAGAGAAGGCTTCATCACTTGCATGTGGATTATACTAACATGAGTGACATTTGTAATCTTATAGGTCTGCAACTTAAGAAATGCTTTTAGAAGCACATTATTAAATACGCAGCAGTGCTTGAGGAACTGGCATATAATAGTTCATTTAAAGTCTGTAATGACCTTAGCACTAAATGCCACACTGTATTACTTACTAAAAGTTATTAACCGTCTCCTTTGAATTTCCATACTATATGGAACATGAGTGCTTATGCCAAAAAGAATATAGATGTTTGCAATCTTACTAACACCATTTCCCCCTTTACCATTCTGAAGAGTCCAAGATTCTTTAGAAATATCTTAAAAGAAGTATCTTAAAGAAGAAACAAATGGAAGAACCAGAACTAGTTTGGAGAAATTCCCCAATGATCTCAGATATTGTTACATACGTGATTTTCTTCACCTTATTTTTTTCCTTTCATTTTCTTTTAATAAAGCTTTAACAAAACTATTCACTTTAACTCTCTGCTTTTAAATTCACCCACAGGAGATTTGCAGGTTTGTAGTTTGAGCAACTGATTTTTCATCCTGGCCTAGAATCTTTGAAAGCAGGAAGTGAGCACAAAAGTTCTAACGGAAACTGACTTGAGTTGAGATGTGCTGAACCAGACTTCTGTACAGGACCTACTCCTATTATCAGAGAAAGGGGCCTAGAATCTTTGAAAGCAGGAAGTGAGCACAAAAGTTCTAACGGAAACTGACTTGAGTTGTGATGTGCTGAACCAGACTTCTGTACAGGACCTACTCCTATTATCAGAGAAAGGGTCTGTATCAGGAGCTTTTCTGGAACAAAATAAAATAAATGCCATTTTTAAAAAGAAAATTAAAAGTAGCATTATAAACACACCTGGTTTTATTAGCCTGTGACAGAAGTTGTGGTTGAAATTTGCTCACATATAACGAGGCTGGCCGCCAGCCCCGGCACCCAGGCTGACTTGTATGCCAGCACCAGCCATGGGTCCGCTGCGTCCTTGTCCTATGTGTTTTCCACGGGGTACTCCTGCAGGCAATGCAGGCACTGCTGTGGATACTCTGCTGCCTGGAACTGGCACTAAATATCTCAAGAATACTACTGAATGAAATCAGAATCCTTCTCCAACAAACATACAAAAGGCAGAGTCAGTAGAGGAGTATAAGAGGAAGACAAAATAAACAAATCCTGCAGCAGACCACACGGGTCTAAAAGCTCACCAGGAAATGGCTGTTTCACCCTCCAAAGATCACTATAAAAGAGCTCTGCGTCCCTAACAAATAACAGGACTTCACAATATGTACAGGTACAGTTTAGAAATGTGATATCCTTCAAAAGCTATCAACTTGGTAAGAGAACAAGATGGTTGTGCCATATTCTTTAACATGCTTTTCATCAATACCCAAGGCTTTCTTATTGAGAAAAAAGAATAAACAAAATAGCTGAAGAATCAAACAAGTATATATATATATAAACACAAAAGATTCACTGTGATATAGAAGTGTAATGAAGTGCTGTTAACAGAATATTCTGAACTTATAAAAAGGACTCCATTAGAAACATTGCTTTGTACCTCTGCCAAAAATGGCATGGTTTAAGTAATTTGAAGAATACCTTATTGGCCTAGAGCTAAAAAAAAATATACACACCTCCCTCTATCCCTCAAATTTAAAGTGAGCTTGTTATCGAACAAAAAACTTAGGTCCTTCCAAAATACAGAAGAGAAAAAGCAGTGTTTAAACCCAAACTCCATTGAATATTTTTTCTTTTAAGTTTTTATTATTTAAATACACCATACTAGAGCAAATGTCTCTGAAAATATCACAAATAAAAGATTTTTTTCTTCATTCAGCAAATTAGAAGTAGGGGGGAATTTCTACACAGTAGCTGCTATGAGCCTGATTATTTTTCCAATTTTTTTTCTTTTTCCATTCATTTTTTTTTTCTTTGCCATGGGAGTAGCAACATTAGGACAAGAACACTTACATGCATACATACATTGTATTTTACAGAGATACAATAAAAGTGTTTGTGATAGAATATCACAAAAGCCACATCTCTTTCCTTTATCTCATGTTCAGTTTTGATTGAAACACGTTTCCTTACGACACTTAAATATACAAAGAGCAAATAGAATGTTCTTAAGGTAAAACACAGGGTACAAACTCTGGCCAGTGCCCTGCTAATTGTTAATGAGGGTAGAAAGCAGATTTGAATGCTTCTTTTAATTAGCTTCATTAGTCATTTCCCTCCCCCCAAGCTCCCTCCCCCCCCAAAGATGTCCTCCGGTGGATCTTTTTTCATTTTCTCTACAGTCTCCCATTAGCCCAGGTTCATGGAGTCCTTAATGTTCATATTCAGTCATTTTAATACACCAATAAATGCAGGAAGGGCAATCAAGACTAAAGAAGGTGCAATGGCATGGAGCTGGCACTGGTGCTAGCTACAAAGGTGACTTGTCTACTGAAGACACACGGGATCCACCTGTGATGAACAAAATCTGAGATGAAGGCACGCATTCTGCATTACTCTGACCTTTTAGCAGACCTGCAAGAAATAAAAACGGGTATCTTAGCTAAAATGCTAAATTTGAGAGATATTAAACTCAAACATGACGGCTTTTTTCTCCTCTACATTCACTAATCTTCTTTTATTAGATTACTTTCCAACTGTGACTTGATGGAGGCTTTCTACGCTACTTACTCCGGCAGTGAAGAACTAAAGCATAACATTTTCTGCAGTTTTACTAGCAGGGAAAATGAGACAATAAATGGACTCTCAGAAAGTTTCTGGTGTTAAGTTCTACAATGAATTGCTTAACTCTGTTAAAAACAAGTTTCCTTCCAAAAGGAATGAATTGTAACATCCTTCCTAGTAGTGGGATCTTGGGCATTTTTTTAATAATGGGGACATTCAAAGTCTCTACCCAGTAAGTTTTGGACTAATATGCTCAACCGCATAACTTAAACTGCCTGTGTCTCAGTTTCCTCATCTTTAAAGTGGGGCTAATAAGGCTGTTATGATGGTTAAATAATACATATGTGAGCACTTTCAACAGTGTCTGGCGCTTAATAGAAGCCGAGCAAATATTGGCAGTTATCATTATTATTCTGATATCCCCATATGGCATCTATTCATGCATACTGGTCTCAACATATAGAGGTGGGTGGGTGGGGGTGTGTGTGTATGAAAAATTATATGTACAAATATACAGATATTATTTTTCACTATTTCCTATCTGCTATGTCACTTAAAGTTACATAAATATTGCAAATGTATAAATCAATATATGTAATGTGTTAATGACTTGTGATAGGTTAAAGAACATACTTCAATGCAAGTCTAACTTTAATGTCTAAGTTAGCAATGGTAATCTACACAGTCATCAAATACAATCTGTTTGCAATTACCAAAATGAAATAATATATATTAGGTTTTTATGGTTTTTAAATGACATTTTGAGCTTCCCAGGAAGTTCTCGTTTCACCCTTTCCCTAACTTACTAAAAGCCTGAAGTCTATTAGGAACTGCAACCCCCTACTTCCAAGCTAATTAAAGTGGTGGAGGCTTAATTCCCCAGAGTAGAAGCTCAGTGTGAGAAAGGTAATTTGTCTGTCCAGAACAAAGATGTGGTAGCAGCCAGCAAGCATATTTAATAAATGAGCATCAAATGTCCTCTACGATGGACACACACAACACCAATTATGTAACTATGGGGGAACTGCAAAGTGATATGTAAACTAGAACACCCGCTACATTTTCCTCCAACTAAAGAGCTGTGATCTAACTCTTATTTTACTGAAAAGCACAGATAATTCTAGATGGCACCATCACACTTTTGAATGGAAGAAAAATTCCAGAGCAGGCAGCAATCTACAAAAAAAAAAAAAATTTGCCACATTTTCTAATTTACATAACTCTCTAGAAGGCAATATTCTCCTGAGGCTGGCCAAGACTTTTAATGATAGAGGCTATAAAATTTTGTAGATCCTTGAACATTAGCAGTCTGAGATTTTAGTCAATCTGAAATTAGAGATTTCAATCTATATGATTTAAAAGCTTAAAATTATTTTTCTCAGAATATATAAAGGCCAATAATGCTGAACAACAACTAACCTAACACACCTCAGACACTGGGAACAAATTTCAGGAGAATAAAATTTAAAGAGACCAGATGATGGGGGCCTACACATTCCATATAAGTTAAAATTATTTTTCTCAGAATATATAAAGGCCAATAATGCTGAACAACAACTAACCTAACATACCTCAGACACTGGGAACAAATTTCAGGAGAATAAAATTTAAAGAGACCAGATGATGGGGGCCTACACATTCCATATAATTAACTACCTTTAAAGAAGGGATGTACAAATAATCAACTCATTATTTTTAAGCCAGAGGATGCTTGAGTGTATTTACTATGCATCATGCACGAAAAATGTAATTATTGGTTCTGCAAATAGAAGGAAAATCGCCAAAATAAATGTCCAATTTTCCCTACCAAAAATATGGAGAATGAGAGAAGAAATAATAAAATGGAGCTATTTGTCATTTCTCCCCATCTCATCTCCTCCAGAAAAGAAACACCACAGGGTTTCTGGAAAATAATTTTAAAGCATTCTCCAGGTCCAAAAGCAGTTTATGTTCCACCAGGAAGAGTGTTTTCATTAATTCTTCCCCTTGCCCTCTCGTTAATATCTCTCTGGACCACGTTCAGCTTGCCCAAAACCTTTATTTACAAAAACTACCTTGTGAATTGACTGTGCTCATGGTGAGCTGAGCACCAAGGGCAAAAATGTGAGACATTTATGCCAACAGGGAAATGTTCTTAATTAACATCACCCCCAAAACACAGCTTCTCACCAATGTCTGACAAGAACATATCCTTAAGTTATATTTCCGTATGCCTTTTAAGAGCTATTAATTTCTGAAGGCCACCTGTCTCTTTTTTGGCTTCCAACATTAAGAAAATACACACTAGTACGTTCTTGTTCATTGCCTAAAATATTTTTAGTGTTCCCACATGGACACCCTACCACTCCCATCCTGAAAAGGGTATGGAAAACAGAAGCCTTCTATGAAAGGCATAATACACGTAATCTCTTAAACACATAAACCAGTTTTTCTCCAATTTTCCTTCCTAACACCTCAAAATTTATGTCATCTTGTATTCAATAAGATGGTACTGAAACCCTGCTCATATTTCTTAGGTGTCCTCTGCACTTAGTCCCTAACTAACATTGCTACTGCCTGTACTCAGTGCTTCATAATCTAGCTACATTTTCCATCTCATCTCTATATCCTTCTACATAGTTCTTACCATGCATGCTGCTGAGCTGTAACAATCATTTTTTATACTTTGCTAACTCAGGGAAAGAAATGATATAAAACCAGCAACAAACTTAAGACATAACTTGGGGGAAAATTAAGCTTTTATCCACCATTTTATCCCTAGCAAACTAAAAATGGCTTTGACTCTGTTTTGAAATAGGTATCTCAAAATATTTATGTTATCTATCCATTGTTCTCAACTCTGCCCTGTAAATCGCTTCATTAGAAATCAAAACATAAAATTCTCTAAAAAAGGAGTGCTAATACATAAGAAGCTTGAAATGCCTCATCAGTGGTGACTGGTTAATTTGCAAAAATTAGACTTTCATTCTTAAAATGGTTATTCTATGTAGCTTTCCACATGAGTAAATTAAATAAAAGTGCACATATTTT
>NW_007735186.1:36013-37637 GCF_000696425.1 Galeopterus variegatus | reverse complement strand
TCTAAAATTGCCCCCATAAACTTGAGCAGGAGAAAAGGATAAATCTGAACATTAAAATACGGCAGTGTAATTTTAAATGGTTAAAAGTTTCCACATATTTGTCATTTCCACCCCCCCGCCCCCAGCATTAAGAAAATGCATTACAGAAGACAAAGAAGCCTAATATTTTTCCCGAGACTTTTGAAGCTTGCTAAATTCCTATTTGCAGATAAATGTTGTTTTTTTGTGATCCTTACAACAGACATTAATGAAGTTCCTATTGTAAATCCATAAAGAATTACCAAGTGAAGTGTGCACTTTTTGTTTCAATGCAATAACTCAGTGCTGTGTGATTGCCTGGGTTAATGATGAAAAAGTCAAACATACTATCAGAGCTGATGGAAAAATCTATCACCAATCTGAAATTAAAATTCATCTGTGGTCAATAAGATTTAATATCCATGCAAGTGGCGCTGTAAAGAGTAAATGAATCAATGTCATCAATACATAATCAGTATGAAATATGATGTGAATAAAATTATGCGCACGAGTCATACATTTCACTCTTTCCTGGGCCAGGGTGGAATGAACAGTCTCTTAACTGAAGGTTGACAGTAATTGTTACAAATTAGGCACAGCAGTTATCAAAATGCACTCACTTGCATAGCTATAGGACTTATTAAGGAGATTAAAATAGATCTAAAACTATCCAGTACTGGGGGTGCTGGACAACTGTTGATCACCAATTTTCCCTCTGAAGTGCCTTCTAATACTACATGATTTTTATACTCGTATAATTTCCTCGTTTCTAACTCCAGTCCAAGAACTTTCAAGTTGTGAATCAAGAATCGACATACCTAATCTTTAATGGAACTATTAGTGACACAAAGTGGTTAGCAAGAGCAAGAACTCTGCTGTAAAAGTCATAACTTACTCAAATTTTATAGGACAACCAATCAACAAAAACACTCTCCTCTGAAATTACAGAATGTTTTATAAAACTGCTCTTCTACAAATAAATGCATCATAAATGGGATGTGGAAGGCAGGTGTCCGGATTGCTATTACTAATATAGAAATCATTCTTTCATGACAAAGACATTTATTCTCTTTTCCCACCATCAATGTTCTAATTTTCCTCCCACAATAACCTATTACATAGTGTTCGGAATTTCAAAATTGTCAAACAGAATAAATAACTGGTTATATGGAAGTTTTATGCTTTGTTTGACTTTGCATGTGATAATCATATGTTCCACATGGGTGAAGCCACAGAAATAATGAAGTCCAAATTTTATTTTTTTTTCAACTACAGAGGATTCACAATTTAATCAACTATCCTAATTCTGAACACTCTATGTAGGAGTAGTAGTCTACATTTCTTTAAAAGAGCACACAAAAATACCACCACCTAGGAAAAGTACCTTGCTATGTTAAAAGGCTTAACTTTACAGGTTGCTCTAATAAAGCTTATTAGTAATTGCTGGGTATTCACCTTCTGGTCTGGCAGTAGTGGATTGCTCTGAAGTGAATTCAAATGGCCATTGATGAGAGCTGTAGGTCTATCATGTTCACAAAATAAACTGCCATTGATGTAGTGAAACCGATCTCCCGGGACCAGGCGATTCCGGCAGGTAGAGCACGTA
>NW_007735186.1:26512-30013 GCF_000696425.1 Galeopterus variegatus | reverse complement strand
GGAGCGGGAGGGTCGGGAACCGAGGGGGGAGGGGGAGACACGTCCAAGGTTCGCCGACTTTTGTGGGGTGGGGGGCCCAGGCAGGCCGTTGGTCCCTTTAAGATCCACCCTCCCCCTCTCTCCCCCCCCCCCAGCCTTTCCCTCCCTCTCTTAAGAGGCCAATTTTGTTAATTAAATGTTTTGTTTGCAACGCAGCTCTCATTCATTGCGGACACGTCATTCGGAGCAGATCTAAGCCAGAGACCAGATCTCATTAGATAAAGCCCGTCAGAACTAAGAAAATGGAGGAGCCACTAATTAAAGCTTTTAATTGTGCGGATTCGCTGCAGCAAGGCAGCCGCTTTATCTGAAATCTTGGAGGGAGAGGAGGCAGAAGCCCAGCTCGGCCCAAACGACACTTGGCCGCGGAGGGGGAGGGGACAGGGGAGAGGACCGGGGAGAAGCGCCCCCCTCCCCTTCCAAACCACCTCCCCGCCCCCACCCGCGTCCCGACCGGCCTCTCCCAGCTCTCCGGCAGCTTTTTAGCCAGATCTTAGTTGTTTTCAAAAAACCACAACCTCAAAGTCAGACAGTTTAAAAGCCCCTTAATAAATCGCTCTGTGGTCCCAGGGGGGCTGAGGGGTCCCCTTCACCTGGCGGTCTGCGAACGGATTACTCCACTCTTCAGTAGCTGTCCGTGCGGAATTGAAAGCTCCTCCAACAAGTGGACTTGGGGGAGACTGGGGAGGGAGGAAGCTGGGAAGAAAAGAAACGCCCGCGCCTTCCCACCCTTTTGGCATCTTGAGGGGCTGAGGGAGGTACACTTAAGGAAGACCTCAGAGATCTCTAGATGTGAGAGGTGCGGGGGGGTAGGGGAGAGAGCCTCAGCTGGTGGTGAGCCCTGAGCAAAGTGTGAGGCGATCAATTTGGTACTGAGCTAGAACTCAACTCTCCCAGACAGATCTAAGGTTCTCAAGGTAGCAGCTACCTCAAGAGCAAGCCTTGTTCCAGTTCCCAGATTCAGAGGAAAAAAGAAAGGAAGTGAGCGTAAGGACCTGATTAATTAAGGCTCAGGGCTGGGCACACATCCTCCGTTGCTCCATTAGGCCACAGAAAACACCAAATGGGCATTTATATTTGGCCCCAAGAACAGGGAATGAAATGGACTCGATTCCCAGGAAGCCACTTGCCTAAACTTGTCCTGAGGGAATGCAAGTGGACTCATCTTCTTTTTAGTTGTAATCAGAAGGGAAGGCTTTTTGAAGGCACTTGGATAAGAGATGAATCTATACCATTCACCAAATCTTAACAACACTGTCAATTTTTCCACTTCAAACCATCCTCCTTTCTCACCACAGTTTTGCTCTCTATTTAATTACAATACTGTCAAAGCTCATGGCATTGCTTGGAAGGAGGACCAGAAAGCAACACACCATGCTCCTGATTTTCCGACATTTACTTCTAAAAGAACACTTAGTGAAATTAATGCTGCCATCTTAATTTAAAAGTAAAAGCCCTCCGCCTTCTCATATTTCTTTTACTTGATGGGTTGAGGATGCCAGCAGAGTAGACATAGATTGCATAATCAAAATAACCAGACGTCATTTTACGACACCATTTTACACTATGATATCACTGGGGTAAACAGATCCATACTCAGCTCTGAACTGAATTGGGATCTCAGCATTATCAGCCGCAGAGTAAGTCGAATCACAACGGAGCTAAACTTTGAACAAAATCTTTCATCCACTGATTTATCCATGCTGAAGAAAGAAAGAAAATTTTCTGCTAATCACTACAAAGGTTTAGGACAGAAATTTAAATGGAATGAAATTCTTCCTAAAAGTGTGCGGTTCTCTAACATCAACGGTGTGCGTGTGTTTTTTTTTTGTTTTTTTTTTTTTTAATTACTGGATGTTGAAACAGAACACCTCCTAGAAGCATTCATGTGCATCAGTCTATCAAACCATTTACTCAAATTAAATGTGTAATCCTTCAAATGCCTCCTTTCAAATTAATGAGTTTAAGTAGCTTGAGTTCACCTGAAAAGATCCTATAGGCACCTGACCTCCTAAATTCTTTCCATTAATTGCACTGAAACTTGTTGGAAAAGACTGCTTACACCGACATATGAATGTCCCTATACATTGCTTTAAAATGCAAAATTAGTATAATTCTATAGCCTCTTTTCCTAAACCAAGGATCAAGGGCAGTGATACAAACGCCAACAACAACAAAAAACCCTAAACCTGAACATTTTTCAGTTGAAAAAACTGCAAATTCAACATCGCAAACCACACACTAACATCGAGCGTTCCAAGCCTCCAAGTAAAAGTATGAAGAAAAACATTACCACTAGGTTATGCCTTAGCGGTTGCGTGTTTTTCTGTTGTTATAAGCATTATAATTTTTAAAACTGATAGATAATCAACATTTTTCACACGAAGCATGAAGAATGAGTCACAGCTTTCCACTCAAAAAAGTTTAAAGGTGTTCATGGAAATATCATAGTTAGCCATCACTATAGACAAATCATTTCTCACTACACTTATTAAGTCAACCTTTTGAGTTTTTCTGTGGGTCCCTACCTTGCTTTAAGAGAGCAGCTTAACTCCGGCTTGAAATGTTTACCCTAAAGTCCAGTTCGGGTTAAACACTTAAAATTTTGGTCCAAAAGGTGCCCAACTTTTTGCATACTTGACGGTCCAGGTGATGGACAGAGTTTTTACTTAGTACGACATTTGCCATTATTTGTCATCAAATATTGCAAGACTGATACATGCTGCTGAACCCCCTAAATTCGGTGAACCGGAAGATTTTTTAGGTGAGGGCTGCAATGTATTCCCACAGGTGCCTGCTCCTCTCCTTAAACCCCCTGGTCACCTTTAGCCTTGCTCTGCTCGCCATTCTCGGGGAAAGGCAGCAGAGTCTTACCTAATGTAGTCATTTCTGCAAAGGATCATGCCGCTCTTGGTGTAACAGGACGTGCCGATGTCGCCCAGCTGCGCCTGGCAGCAGGAGCACTTGAGGCACCGGCTGTGCCAGTAGCTGTCCATGGCATAGAGCAGAAAGCGGTCCGCAATCTTGCCCCCGCAGCCTGCACACCGCTTCCAGGAGAGGGAGCCGGCCGTCACCGGGGGCGGCTGCGAGCTGCTGCCCGGATTCACCATGGTCTGCAGAGGGCGGGAAGGGGACGGGGAGAGAAAGAAAAACAGGGACGATGCGAAAGTTAGTAATCGCCGGGAGAGAGAGCAAGCCCATTCCCCTCCTCCCCCCGGAGCTGCTGGAAGGAAGCAGCAGGGTAAGGGCGGGAAGGAGGCTGAGGGGGAGAGGGAAGGAGGGAAGCTCGCCGGCAGCAGCCGCCTGTTTACTTTTCTCAAGCTTTGTTCTGGGGCCACGAGCTCCTCGCAACTTTGCAGCGCTCGCCGCCGCTGACAATTTCAGCTCGGGTACTGTCAAAACTCCGAGAGCGAGGCTCGGCGGCGCGCTCCACCCCTCGCGGCGCCTCCTCCCAGCCCGCGC
>NW_007735186.1:23213-25693 GCF_000696425.1 Galeopterus variegatus | reverse complement strand
GGGGGCGGTGTGTAAAGTTGCGAAACTGGTTTTTCGTATTTTAAACAGCACCTTTCACATGCCATTGTGATGACCGCCATCTCCCATTATTGTTCCAAATCTCATTTCATTTTGAAGATCAATGAGTGTTTTCTCTGGGTTTTCAGGACACAGGCAAGAATAATAGATCATTGAACTTTAGGATGCCTGTTAACTTCCTATACAAACACTCTCCACTTTGGTCTCACTAATCTGCCCTTGATCAGCAATTTAAATGCTAAAGCTTTGTTCCTCCAAGGGGGGGGGGGTGGCTTACAGATAATATACGAGAAGGCACTATTAAGGGATGCACAAGTTTCGAGCCAGTCCTGCTGTCACCAAAAACTGCTTTTAAAAATTCCCCAATCTTTCTAATGAATGCCACAAGAGAAACAACTGGGGTATAATATAGGAATCAATTTATAAAGCTTAGCCTAAACCGATTAATTTGTTGCCTCCAATCCTGAGTCCAATAAAGTCCTAGTGTTCCTCCAGTCACTTATTCTATAAAAAGATCAAGTTATTTACTGCCAATTAAGCAGCCTGTTTTGTCTTTGTCCGCCTCTGTTAGCCGAGAGTGTGGGCTCCCCCCGAGGCTCCCGGCTATCTGCTCAAGATATTCAGCTGATACCTCAGAAGGGAGAGGGCGAACTTTGCCTGTCCCCGGCCCAAGTTGGCTGCTGCAAAAAAACGAGGGGAGAGGGAACGAAACAAGGACTCGGGTTCCTTAAATAGGCCGATTTTAAACACATTTCCTCCGAAAGAGTCCCGGAACGTGTGTCCAGTGACCGCACAATAAACCAGAATAAGAACTGCACCAATTAAGCTGTAACAAAACCCTGAGACTTTGGAAACAGGACCACTCTAAAACCCATTAGCATTGCATTTATCCGAATGCATCATACCTTTATGTAAATTGATTTATCTGATGCATTTACTCGAGGAATTGCTTTTTGTTACAATTTCAGCCCTAACCCAAATGAATCTGCATTTCCTGCCCTAGGTCTTTAAACTGTTTCCTCCAACGTTTTAATCGCTCCGAATTCCTTTTTAAAAGGGGAGAGGGAGGGAGGAGATTCCAAGATCCTCCCCGCCCCCATCTTTGGTGAGAGGTAAATATATATACGTATATTTTTTTGAAAAGGAAACATTACACTGAGAAAAGCATCCAGTAACCCCATTAGCTAAAGCTCTTAAGGACAAGCAATACCTTAATGCTGATTAAATCTAAAAGAGATGAATCAAGAGGACTGACCAGAAACTGACTCCCCTGATAACTAAGGACGGGCCCTCATCAAGTTTCATTTAGAGTTGGAAAAAAAAAAAAAAAAGAAAGCTTTTAAGTTAAATAGGCTTATACTCTAGTAATTACATAGCCAAGCAATTTAGGTCCTGGGATAGTCAGTGAAATAGAAAGCAGAACTGGCAGCTAGAGGCAAAATCTGCCCCTCTTTAACAACGTCTCTGGTGTTTTTAATGGAGACCAAGGGAGGGACAAACGTAGCGCTGGCAATTTGTAGTACAAAAATGGATGCTTAATTCATGTCTTGATTTTAATTAGGTGATTCACCGGATTTCTCCTGGATTGGAACAAAAGACTCATAAGCCAAGAGGAATGTTTTAAAAGAACAAGCAATACCGAATCCTGTTCACTTAGATCCTTTCTGCCACTGTTTCAAAAACAGTGTTTACTAGAAGGGGGAGGGTCGTGACTAACCCCCCCCCAAACACACACATTACTTCTCATAGTTAAACCCTCATCTAAGCACCCCCTGCCTTTCCCTTAGGAACTGGAAATCTCCCCACCCCCTCCAGGGTTCCCACCAACCCTGTCTCCAAGAAGAACCCTTTTGTAAGCAGGAACCGCTACAAAGCTGGCGGCCCGGGGCTGCCCTCCGTGCTAGCTCGCAGGCCGGCCTCGGTAGTTTCAGACTCGAGCATTATCTAAGCCGACGTATTGTTTACTTGCAATTTGGGACGGTCAAGGGAAGGAAGCCAAAGGAAACAGCCCCGGCCCGGACCGGCGCCCTCTCTCCCTCTTCCCCCCTCCCGACCCCCAGCTCCCAGCCGCCCCCTTACCTGCTTTTCCCCTATATTGCAATATTGCGAGAGGCGACGGCGGCGAAATGCGAGCGAAGCCGCTCGGCTTCCAGGGAAGGGGCGCCTTGGCTGGCGGAGCTCGAGGGAGGGAGGGAGTTCTCGCAGAAGCAGGGAAGGGGAGGAGGGGGCTAAGGGCTGCTTTTTTTTTTTTTTTTTTTTTTAAATCGCGTTGCTCTAGGGCGGTTTGGGGGTCCCCGCGTGTAAGCGGTAGGCGGCCGGGAGCAGAAGTGTCAGTCTCTGTCCTCGTCCCTCTCCTCCGCCTCCGGCTGCGCGCAAGCAGCTGCAGGAGCCCTCGGCCCGCGCGACGCGGCTTCAGGCGCGGCGCAGCGGCAGCAACTGCTGCAATCGCTGCTGCAAGTTTG
>NW_007735186.1:22896-23143 GCF_000696425.1 Galeopterus variegatus | reverse complement strand
TAAATCGCGTTGCTCTAGGGCGGTTTGGGGGTCCCGACGTGTAAGCGGTAGGCGGCCGGGAGCAGAAGTGTCAGTCTCTGTCCTCGTCCCTCTCCTCCGCCTCCGGCTGCGCGCAAGCAGCTGCAGGAGCCCTCGGCCCGCGCGACGCGGCTTCAGGCGCGGCGCAGCGGCAGCAACTGCTGCAATCGCTGCTGCAAGTTTGGCAATGTGGCTTCACTTTGTATATTCCCCCGCCCGGAGGCCCCCG
>NW_007735186.1:0-21896 GCF_000696425.1 Galeopterus variegatus | reverse complement strand
TACTGACAGAGCAAAATCCCAACTACTCCCCGGCTCTGCCGCCGACGTCAGCGGCCCTCAGCCACTGGGCGGCCGGATTGTTCAGGCGGAATAATAAAACCTGCCAATCCGGGGAAGGACAAAGGGATGACTGAAACGAGACTCGGGGGGCGGGGGAGAGAAGGCGGCGGCGGAGCGGGCCGAGGTCGGAGCAGGGAAGGGCACGAATCAGGTGTTAAGAAGTGACTCGGGTGCCCGGCGCCGGGGACCTCGCCTGCTCTGCCCTCCGCGGCCCGGGATCTGGAGCCGAGGCGCGGGGGGCCGCACCTGCCTTCTTAGCGCGCGGGGACGCTTAGGAGCCGCGCCCGCTCGCCCCTCGGGGATCGCCCTCCCCGCACCGAGAGGAGACCCTTAGGAAACTTCACCTCTTCCTCAGAAACGGGTCTCTTCCTGTTTGGGAAGAAAACAATTCCTGAATCTTAGGGCGGTGGACTTAACACACACTCATGCAGAGAAGGTGTTGGTTTTTTGTGTGTTTTTAAAAAATTCACCGTGTTGGAGATTGATGAATGTTTGTGGAAGTTTAGTTAAGGTTAAAAACAGAAAGGGAAGTAATAGTTTCTACCTGGTAGTGCTTACTTACCCCCCTCCGTCCCCCATGAACCCGAGTATAAACTAAGTGCCTAGCAGCCATTTCATAGATACTTGTCAATTGCTGGTGATACACGGGTCACAATCCTTATTTTAAAAGTTGAAGAAAACTTCAGGGAGAAAGCCCTGCTCCACCATCCTCTTTGCTGCGGAGGATGAGAGGCCAAATTTCTCATATTCCCCCAAAGCAGTGGAAGTAATTGTAAGATTTGCAATCTCACCGCCTCTGGAGAGTAAGAAATGTCACTTCTAGTATAAATCAAGTTTTGAGGAATGCTTTTAGGGTGCTAGCCTGAGAGTCTCTTTCCAGGGCCAAAGCTCAGCCTAAATGCTTGAATACCTAGTCATTCAACTCTACCTACTCTGCCAAATAGTTTTAATAAATCTCCGATCTGAGGCTAATATTAGGTCTGATTATTATTAGTAAGTTCCAGAGAGATTTTTCTGGTGGAAATTATCATGAAAGTGCAAAGCCCTTCTGCTAAGTATCATTAACTAAAACCAGCCTTGTGGGACGTTTTCATATTGTATTATACACGGTACCGCTAGATTGAGAAAAGGAACCTGAAGGAGAATCTGGCAAGACAATGCCCATGTTAAACATCTACGGTTTTAGTGTCTATTTGGGGGATTTCTGTCTTTCAAACCATCAGAATGATGATGCTGCAAATGAAAGAATAATTATTGCCTATAAAATCAGGCAGAGGACATTTTAAATACCAATTAGAATACTCATTTCTTTATTCTAGCACCTTAAATTCCTAGCATCTTAAAATTAAATGAATTAATTTTATTGATTTGTATTTAAAATAGCATTGTTATAATCAATTCTCCTTCTGCACATATGAAAAACATTTTTTAAATAAATCATTAAAACTGTGATAGTAATTAAAATGTCCTCTACAGAAAATAGCTGTGCAGGATTGGTGTGATTAAAGAAGGCCAACTTACAAAAGATGTGATGCTCCTTGAAGGTTAGTCAAGAAAACTCAATTAAACCAAATGAGGAAAGGGACCCCATAAACAAATAATATGTTTTAATCCCCTGGTTCATTTTCAATTTGTTAATAATTTATAATAATCAAAACAAGATGACACAAGATCTTAGTGGGCTGCAATTAAGTTATGATTTGTCTTGGGCAAGTAAATTTCCTTCTCTGGGGCCTTAATTTTCTCACCTATAAATGAGGGAATCAACCCAAATGGTTTTTATCTTTCCTTTTTAAAAATGATTTTCTTAAATAGAGCATGTAACACATAGATCTATAATGAATTGTGGTACTTTGTATTTTCCTGAAGTATATACACAAAAACAAAATTTTAATTCTAGAATGAAATGCTAGAAATTTAACCTGACACACGTTCAGATATCACTGAATGATTGTCCAAAGGATCCAGGTAGTTTTGTGGAAGGAAGAAGGGAAGGATGGATAAAACTTGGAATATAGATCTCTAGGGCACAAAGGGCCTACATTTTAGGAGATGTCTTTAGTGTTTTGGCTCTAATTGTACGTGGAGTGAAACCTTTACACATGTCCTGGTAGACTGGAGTCGGTGGGAGTTTATTACCAGACAGCTTCATTTGCCGATGTTGTGGTTACAGAAATACAAAAGCAATAATGGCTAAGTCTCTCTTCTGAGGGGTAGGAAGTAAATACAGTCACTGTAATCAAAATTCAGGTGTACTTTAACCACAGCGCCACCTCTGGGCAGACTTTATTTCTGCACTCCTTGCATTTAGCCGTCCTTTCTCATCTGGGTAGCAAGATTTATGGTCTGAAAGTGCCTGCTTGAGTGAGGTAGCATTGTCAATCTTTTATTTTCACTGATGTTAAACACAAAAACTGCTTAAACATGCACAAGTTCATTATGGGTAAAAGAGTTCTGTATTCCGGTATTCTATAAACAAATATAAAAGCAGCGCTCAAAGTAATAATCCTGGTATATAATAAAATTGCCGAACTTGAAGTAGTGTTACATTGTGCCTAGCAGTTCAAGAAACCTCTGCTGATGTTATACATTCATCATGCAGCCTACTCATCTACAATAAGAAGTGAGAGTACAGTGCTGTGGAAAGGAAAGATAAACTCAAATCGTTTCTTGAATCCTAATTAAAAATAGGAACCACATTGATCCTAGACCAAGCCCTCATTCCTCCCACTCACGCTAAAATGACTTGTCCATACCTTCTCTTCTTCTCATTTAAGTCCTCCAATCTTAATCATTGTTCTTTTCTCCGAGTGACAGTTCTCTAAGAATCTCCCATAGACGGCCAGAGGTTCTACACAGACCCTTTGGCAATCTCCGCGAGACAACGTGCTCCAGTGCTTTCTCTGGAAAAAAATAGTTTATCCTTTTAGAGTCAATGCAAAACTGGTTGTTTTTTTTTTTTTTTTGTCTTTTTCCATGTCCGGCAACGGATCGCAACCCTCAGTGTTGCCCCCGTACCGGACCGGGGACCGGCAACGGGACCGCAACCCTCGGTGTCGCTCCCGCGCCTCGCTCAGCCAGTGAGCGGGAACCGGTCTGTATGTGGGATCCGAACCCTCGGGTGGGAGCGCCGCCGCGCTTCCCAAGCGGTGCACTATCCAGTGCGCCACCGGGCCGGCCCCGCAAAACTGTTTTTGAAGGAAATCTTTTTAAGAAAGAATTTTTTTAAAATCTGCCCACCTTTATTGCTGCCATCACAGAGATCCCTTGAAATCAAAAGCTTCCTCCAAGGTGAATTTGAAAGCTTTAGAAAAGGACAACAATTCCATAGTGTAAAAGATATGGAAAGAAGAGGGAATGGTAGCTAGCAACAGGTGTAATTAGAAAACCCAAGGAAGAGGAGCAGCAGTTGGGTCCTGTGCCAGTTTTTTGTGGTGTTGGTGGTGTCAGCTGGGGTAGGGGTACTGCACAGTAAGGAGAGTCAGGGAGACCACTGCAGCATTTAAGAAGCGGGGTTTATATCAAACTCAACATCATTAAAAGACTAAAATGAATCATATCTTGGCTTTAAAATACCGACAATAATACTCTGAATTTATTGACTGCCTTTTTTTAGTATTTCTCAATATCCCTTATAAATCTCTTACTAAATATTTTATGTGATAAAAGGGTCAGTAATTGCCTTAGAACATTCTCATTTTTTGAAAAGCAATCTAAATGACTACATCTGGTAAATACCCCACCAAATTGTGTTAATCGGTATTTAGGAAATTCTGTCCTATCTCCTCTTTTATGTAAAGGGTAATGTAAAAGCATAAGTGAAGAAGTTGATTTTATCACAATAAAATAGAGTATCACTAAGGAAAACAAAACAGCATTGATATTGTGGTGATTGGAAACATGACTTCAGGTTTTTTAAAAAGTAGATTTTGCTTTTAATTGTTCTATTTGGTTAGGACATTTGAAACTTCTGGACATGATGGAAAAGGTGAAAAAAAACAGGTGGAAACAAGAGAACATATCTGTGACCCAGCATTTTGCCTGACGTACTAAGGCCACTTCAATATAATGGCAAGAATGACTGATTTTGTTCATATAGGTTTAATAGGGTAGGAACGAGACCTTAAAAGTCCCCCAAATCTGCCTCAGAACTATCAGCAGTAAGGCCACTTCAATATAATGGCAAGAATGACTGATTTTGTTCATATGGGTTTAATAGGGTAGGAACGAGACCTTAAAAGTCCCCCAAATCTGCCTCAGAACTATCAGCAAATCTTGGTATATGAATATATTTCGTAGTGATAATATCATAGAAAAAAAAATTACTTGGCTTACTCACGCTGCCTAGTTCTAGGACTGAATTCTGTCAACAATATTCAAGCACAAGTGACATTTTGCAAATAAATTATCAGCTATGTGCATAAGTATATGTTCATTAGGGTCTTCAAAATGGTCTATTGGATCGACAGGCAATACTTATTAAAGTCTAGTTAAATCTTTGTATGGATAAATTTAATTTTGTAACAGTTACAAAAGAGGGTATAGAGATGACTGGGCCATTTGTATATACGTGAGATAGAGAAACGAAGGCATTAAGACATAATTTGTTCCCCCCTATGTTCCCACTAACTGCTCTTGGTAAAAAAAAAAGGCTAGTAATTCAGGAATTTTAAATTCCCCAAATCACAACTTCTTTAGTTACTGTCACTTTTAATTATAGTATTGATATAATTAAGCTTTTTCTCTGTGTAGATTTGTAATAAAATGTAGTATTTTAAAGTATAACACTGGTGTCTACTTGCTCACCAAAAATGGTGATAAAATATGCTAACATTTATGAGTCCTATTGTAATGAATGACTCTCTTGGAATTAGGGAAATACAATGCATAGCTGTCCATAGACTTGAAAAACACACATTTCTACTCTATACAGCGCCATAAATTTTTTAGAATAAAAAGAAAAACGAGATATGGATTTTTTTAAATAATAATATTGGATAACTCAATTGACTAAAATGTGTTCCCTCCATGCAGAGGTACACATTATAACGTCATCATTTATATTTCTCAACATAAATCAAATTTCATAATAAAATTGTTTTTGATGAATCACCACTTCTTTTCTAGCTTCAAAACATTCTGACAGAGAAAGCAAATTTGTCGATTTCTCTGTGTGATAAGAAATCACTGAAAATATATTTAAGACCTTTAGTTTAAGATGATGATTTTTTTGGAAGTTTCCTTTAAAAGGAAAATATTCAAGCAAAGCCATTTTCAAATTTGGGAAAACAACTAAAGAATAAAATAGACTTTTCTTTTCAGCATTTTTTTCAGAGCCATCTGCTGTGCTCTCTGACAATAAGACCAGAAGTCATTACAGAACAGTACTCTGGAAACAATTTGCTTCAAAAAAAGAAAGAAAACTTAAACAACACTACCTTCATACATGTTTGTTCTAATTAGAGGGTTAATATATCCAAGCATTGTACCCAGATGCTTCTCTCTGCCTTGTTTTTATTACTTTTCTCCACTGAGATAACATTTAACACTGCATTGAAATTCCTACTTACTGCCTGTGTCCAGTAGTAAATCCTAGCACATTATTAGAATATCTGCCTGTTATCAGCTCAGTCAGGGAATGAATTATTGACTATAACTCATTGCTGGGAAGACTACATATGACACTCCAGTCAAGTTTTGATAATTTCTAAAAGTCATGGTAATTTATGGAGGGGGTTTTGATTGATCTCCCACCACCTATTTTGCACCTATCAGTAAATAGGACACATATTGATGGCCTACTTGAACCAGATTAACAAGATGGGGAAATTCACAACTTAAACATTTCTTTTTTTTCCCAGTACAATTTCTATTAAAACAGTAACTCAGTTTCTATTAATTTTCTTTTGTGTGGTTTACTCATGGGAGTAGGGAATCATAGATCTTAACTATTGAAAGCATAATATCACTTTTCTAACAATTATTTATATATATTCCTCATTTGTAGTTATATCAGCCTCTGCCTTTTGGAAAGAAAACCCTGAGACCATTAAAACAGATGTAGTGGAGCAAAACAAATACTGAAAGATTTTTAAACGTCTCTTCTAGTGTCAGGATACAGCTGATAAAATAAAAGAGAATTTTTGAATTAATGGATAGTAGGCAAATTCGTTATTATTTGAAAAAAGTTTGTAATATTTGATATAAAATTTACAGATACCGTTTAATGTGATATAACCATCACTTTAAAGTTCATTTGTCAGAGCATTAAATAATAATCACCAACAATCACAGCTCTCCTTTAGTTTTAGGTTTATTTTCCTACTGTCTCATTTTTGCTGCATTTTCCAAATTCAATTATTTCTCTGGGTAAACGCTACCAGACAAATGTTTCCTTTATTTCTTTACTGAGTTTTCATCATTGTGATTTCATTATTGTTTTATTTACTACAACATTGCTTCCTAGAAAAATAACCAGTACTTTCAACTCTTAATATATATTATGTAATACAGCAAAAAATATAATAATTTAAAGTTTAATGGTTATTTCCCAGATGACATTTAAAACGTATCTAGATTTCAAGAAATTTCAACTCATAGCCAAATAGTATTTAGTAATCTGCTACAAAAATAATGGTGTCTCTTTTGCCAGAGCAGTCAAGATTGGGGGCGGGTAACTTGACTGAACACTTGGCTTAAAGAAAATAATTCTTTCTTCATTTTATCTTAATTTAGTAGCTTCTAGCAGTCATCTAAACAATCTTAAAATTAAAAGATAATGTTAATGGCAGAGTCTGTTGTCATAGGATAATGGTTTCCTGCTGCTAGATTAATGCAATGGCAATAATACTGGAGCATTTATTGAAAATAAAGGGAAAGACAAAGACAGGAGATTTATTTTTAAAGCAGGTGTCATGAATCCTATGACACTGTTGTGTTACAATTACTTTGTTTCCATTTTACCAAATGGCTGGTAGAGAATAATCACTTTTCCTGATGGGTGTGGGTAATGACACCAACTTGTGTCCCCAGGACTGGAGAGTGCATTCCTTTTGACTAGAGGAGATTCTTCCAATCAGAAGGCAGCTTCTAAAGGCTGGCCACTTAGAGAAACAAACACACACACAAAAAATGCTCAAATCAATGTGTCCTTGACCAAAAAAAAAAAAAAAAAATCTGTTTAACAACTGTTATCAATTGTTCTAGAAACATTAATAAGTCTTCACATCGTCACCCAAATACATTGCTCTCCAGCAAGCCTCAGGAATGGCCTACAGAACAAAAACTCTCTCCATGGATGTTAGCCACTGTAGCCAACTGTCCTGGACTTGTCTTCTTTGAATACATTTAATAATTTGCAGGCAAGTAATAGACTTCTCCAAGTGGCATTCTCACAGGAATGCTGAGATGTAGCAGTCAGAATCCTAAGACGGCCCCCAAGATTTCCACTCCCTGGAATGCACATCCTGTATAATCTCCTCTCCTGGAGTGTTGGTGGGCCTTCCTTCACCAGGTGAGCCCTTGTAAAAGAAGTTCTAGAGGTCAGAGATGGAGGAAATCAGAGAGAGTCAAAGTTCTCCTGTTGGCTTAGAAGGAACAAACTGCCTTACGTGAGAAGCCCTATGGAGAGGCCATATGGCAAAGACCAGAGAGTAGCCTCTGGGGGCTGAGAGTGATCCCCAGTTAACAACTAGCGAGGAAATGGGGACCTCAGTCCTACTGCTGTAAGCATGTGCAATGCTGAGATGTAGCAGTCAGAATCCTAAGACGGCCCCCAAGATTTCCACTCCCTGGAATGCACATCCTGTATAATCTCCTCTCCTGGAGCGTTGGTGGGCCTGCCTTCACCAGGTGAGCCCTTGTAAAAGAAGGTCTAGAGGTCAGAGATGGAGGAAATCAGAGAGAGTCAAAGTTCTCCTGTTGGCTTAGAAGGAACAAACTGCCTTACGTGAGAAGCCCTACGGAGAGGCCATATGGCAAAGACCAGAGAGTAGCCTCTGGGGGCTGAGAGCGATCCCCAGTTAACAACTAGCGAGGAAATGGGGACCTCAGTCCTACTGCTGTAAGCATGTGCATCCTGCCAACAACCAGTGATCTTGGAAGAAGACCTTGAGCCTCAGGTGGGCAGTCCCATTTTACGCCTTGATTTCAGCCTGGTGAGACCCTAAGCAGAGAACCCAGCTACACCGTACCCAAACACTAACCTACAGACACTCAGATAATAAATGGGTCTTGTTTTAAGCCACTAAATTTACAGTAATTTGTTATGCAACAATAGAAAACTAATACAAATGCTGTGAGAAAAAGCCAAATAAGAAAATTTGTTGCTGCCTCTTTCCTTCTACAATGAATTATTCTATTAGCTCCTTATTGTCCAATCCCTTTCACTAGCAGAGCCTGGGGCAAAAAGCTGGAGTGTCCTCACCACTATCAGGGTATGTATTAGTTAGGATTAGGGGATAGAAGCAAAACATACCAGTAACTAACTCACACACAAGGCAATATATTCAAAGATATCAAGGCTTCTTAGAATTAACAGGAGGCCTGAGGACCAGTCTGGGAAAAAGCAAGAACTAGAGGAGCTCCAAAGAGTTATGAAGTAGTAATTTCAACAGTGGTCTCCGAGCAGGAGTAGGGTAGTTAGTATGGTGTTGCCTGGACAAATGACCTCCAACTATTCCCATTTTTCCTTGGGCCACCTACTCAGGTTGCAAAAATTCCTAAAGAGAGCTTCCTATTGGGTATTCTCAGCTCATTTACCTACCCCCTTCAGGAGAGGAAGGAGCAGGTCTCTTAGGCTCCATAGTGAGGGCAAGCCCTGGAAGTTCCCTCCCACCAAGAATCTATAGAGTAGAAGAAAGGCAATGCCCAAGACAGAAATAGATACTACACAGTTAGAAAAAAAAAAAAGTGACAAGTGTCAGCCAAATTGTATGTGGCCAAAGGGTGAATGCTACAATTATAATATGAAGGAGACTAGAGAGCCCATCAGACAATCACACCCAAAACATGTCATCACGAAAAGAGTTAGGAGTGTCAGGCCACAGGAGACCTCATAATGAGTCTGAGGATCAGACCTCTGCAGCACACGAGTCATCTGAGCAAATTCTATAGCCAAGAATCCAACTGGCTTTCTACGTGCCCCATACTTGGGCAGACTAAACCTATGTAGAGAAGCCAGAATGAGACAAGCATCTACCTCTTTTGTGCCTAGTGTTCACTCATTTCTTATCTGCCACCCTGTCACAGCATCATGTCTCCCACCTCTTAGGATTCTAAGTGTGCGTGACTATTTGGGGGTTGGGGAACAGAGGTGGGGCAGATGTTGCTTACACATGTCAGAGTTGTTAGGAATAAGTGTTCAGGGGGGCAGTGAGTAAACCAGCCTGGTAGCCACAGGGCATTAAAAGATCTGCATCAGTTGACTTATACAAAAAGGCTCGTGGTTTTCTTTGTTATTTTTGCTGTCCTTTGTTCATTCATCCATTCAAAAAAACATTTATTGAGCACCTGCTATGTGCCAATCAGTGTTCAAGGTGCTAGTGATACAACAAAGGAAGCAAAGCCCCTGCCTTCGTGGGACATGAATTACTGTGTGTTGGATTGTGGTACATGCTATGAAGAAAAATAAGCAGGGTAAGAAGGATAAAGGGCAGCGGGGCCAGGGTGGGATAGGTCTTAGTGGAGCATAATTTTACGTAAGTGAGTCAGAGGAGGTCTCAATGATGAGATAGCATTTGTGCAGATGCCTAAAGGAAGGAAAGGAGCCGTGATTCTGAAGGAAAGAGAGTTCCAGGTAAAAGCATCAGCAGTGCAAATGCCCTGAGGAAGACATGGGCTGGGTATGCTTTAGAAGCAGGAAGCAGGTCAGGTGGGCTGGAGTGTAGTAAGAGATGAGATCAGAGTTTAAAATGGGGCAGATCAGGGACTTGCGCTTTTACCTGGATGCAATTGGAGGGTTCTGAGCAGAAAAGAGATATGATCTGATTTTCATTTTAAAAGCTTCATTTGAGAACAAGCTACAGAGCAGTAAGGTAGAAGCAGAAAAACCATCAGACAGGAAGTTCTTGCAGTAGTCAAGCAGGCAATAATGGTGGCTGGAACCGCTGGTGTAGCAGAAGGGGAGGTGAGAAGTGATCAGGCACTGGATATATTTTTTTGCATATCTGAGACAAATAGAACCATAGTTTCTACTTCAAAATTTACATTGAGTTCAAGTGCCTTTGACAATTCCTTTGTGTTTTCATGTTTCATGACAACTGTAAATTCTCTTCTACTTCTGAGAAGTTGAGCAGGACAACCCCTCCCCACATCTTCCACCAGTTTCTACTTCAAAATTTACATTGAGTTCAAGTGCCTTTGATAATTCCTTTGTGTTTTCATGTTTCATGACAGCTGTAAATTCTCTTCTACTTCTGAGAAGTTGAGCAGGACAACCCCTCCCCACATCTTCCACCCCCACGAGATTTCCCTTTTCACATGCTGAGTTCATGTCAGAAATAGCCATAATATTGTTTTTCACTTAGATCTTTCCATTTTAACTCAGAAAGGAAAAATAACAAATACTGAACCTCTCAACATGTACCATATGCTGGGCTAGGTTCTTTCCATGTAGTAACTCATTTAATCTTATTAACAACATGATGCAATAGGCATAATTGCCTCCATTTTAAAACTGAGAAAACCCAAACCATAAAAGTTAAGTGATTGCCCAAGATCAGTGTCAAAGCTGAGATTCAAACTTGGAATTCTGAAAAGCTTTACAGATAAAGAAACCTTCCATAGTCCACTCCTATCTACAAATGAATTAGTATATGGGCTTTATTAAATAGGTTTGTGCAACTATAGCTTCTAAACCCATAATTCTCAATCAGGGATGATTTTTGCCCCCCAGTGGACATTTGGCAATGTCTGGAGACACTTTTAGTTGTCACATGGTGGGGGCGGGGGGTGGGCAAGAGGTTGCTACTGGCATTACTGGGTAGAGGCCGGGATTGCTGCTAAACCTCCTACAAGGCATGGGAAAGCACTCTACAGCAAAGACAACAAAGACTTATCCTGCCCAAAATATCAATAGTGCCAAGGCTGAGAAACCCTGTTCTAAGCCAGCGTTAGATCATTGGACTGTCCTAGTAGAAGTAACATAAATTGTAAAACATTTATTAAACACCTTTCATTATGATTTAAAAATGAGAAAGTTTCAGTAGTCAGAATAATTTCAGTGTGTTGGTTGAGGTAAAATTTTCAGTCATCCAGGGAAGTTTTACCAGTGTGTCCTACGGCACAATGCTCAGTGCATATAAGTTTTCAAGCTCAAAAGTACAAAAGCAAAACTGCAAAAATTAAAATTCATAAATGTCCACGTCTCAAAAGGTAACTGATTAACTTGACATGTGCAATATAATGTAATTCTTATACAGGCACAATCAAATTGTATTTATTGTGGATGTGTTTAACATGATTTGATATTCTAAAAGTAAGATTTTCTATGCTCTACAGATGTCTGATAATAAGTCTACAGTCATCATTTTAAAAAGCGAAACCAGGAAACAAGGCAAGGCTGTACCTGAATGAAGTGAGAAACTGAATTATGCCAAGATGTGAGGGAAATGCATTTCAGGCAGCAGAAACAGCAAATGCAAAGGCTCTGGGGTGGGATAAGCTTGGCATGCTCAGCCGAAGCAGGTGTTACTAGAATGGAGTGACAAGGACAGAGGGTGAAACAGATGATGTTGGAGAGAGAGACAGCCATTAGATTTTCGTCTGAGCACAATGAGAAGCCACTGGAGGGTGTTAAGAGGGTTGTGTCATAACCTCATTTAATTTTTTTTTTAAATTAACTGGCCCCTGGGGAAGAATTGACTAAAGGGGAGTGTCGCAGAAATTGCTACAATCTTACCCGCAGATCAGTTCTTCCTTATTAGAAATAGAACCCCAATCTGAGCTGGGTATATTGGCACCTGGAATAAAAGACTGCATTTCTTAAACTTCCTTTGCAGCTCTGTGGTCCATGTGACTAAGTTGTGGCAAATAAATAATATGTAAGGGGAACTGTAGATAGGACTTCTAGGAAAGTGTTAAAGGGAGTTAATTCAGCTCTCTTCTTCTCTTCTATTTCTTTCTTCTTTGAACCTGGCATGTGGACCGAATGGCTAAAGCTTCATCATGAGATGACCCCAAGGATGGAAGTTGTGTACTAGGATGAAGCCTTGTACTGGGATGATGGAGCAGACAGGTGATAGTGGGAGGCCCTGGTGAAAGATAGGTCCCTGGTGACACTATGAAGTTGCCAAAACAACACTGGAATAGTTACTTTCAAACTCATGAGAGAGAGAAATAAACTTATCTTGTTTAAACCTTGTTGATTTTTTAAATAGAGAGTTGAAACCAGTTCTGACATGAGGCAAAAGTGGAAATGGGAGAGTAATGACGTTACTGCAGCAGTCCATGTGAGAGATGAAGGTGACATGGACCAGGGTGAATGGCAGAAGAGGTGAGAGGTATAAGATGCCAGATATACTTTGAAGGTATATGTGGAAGCGCCGGGTGGGGATTAGAGGGAGAGGACAAAATCAGGGATGATCTTTAGTTTTCTGGCACGAGCAGGTGAATGGTAGTTGTCCTTTCCTGATATGGGGAAGCCTGAGAAAGGATTATGGGGTAAATCAACATTCTGTTTTGGACCAAAACATAATAAGGATGAGATCCCCATTTAACATCCGTGTGGTAAAATTGAGAGATCAGTTAAATATATAAGTCTGGATCTCATAGGAAAGGTCTGGGCCGCAAAAATAAATGTGGAAATGTCAGAAGGTATTACAACCTTGAGTGAGACCACATAGAGTGAGTTAACATAGAAAATGATTGAGTCCTGGGGTGCCCGACTTTAGAGGTCATGAAGTGGAAGAAGAGCCAGTCTGGTACCTGAAAAAGAGAAGGCATAAAGTTGGAGGAAAACCAGAGGTTACAGGAAGAAAATGTTGTAAGGACACTAGTCAAATCTGCAAATGCTGCTGAGAGGCTAAGATGATGTTTGAAAATAGATCATTGATTGAGCAAGATGGCTTATTGGGAAGGGAAGTGCCCATCAGACTTCCTTCTCCTTACGTCTCGTTGGCTAACACAAGGCCCTGCGCTCAGCCCTGGACCAATCATGATTAAATCTCTGGGCCAAGGGAGAGAAACATCTTCCCTGGAATCAACAGATCCCTGCCTTGAAAAAAATCAGGAATTAATTAGCAGAGAAGTGGGGGCAGGGAAATGGAGGATGGTTAAGGGAAATGGAGGATGGTTAATGGAGGATGGTTAGGCAATAAACAATGTCTGCCACAATGCTTTTAATTGTTCCATAAAAGTTCCAAACCAAACCTCGTCACCGTTAGAGCTGGTCCTACATCGGTCACACATAGTGAAGTGATCGAGTACTCTTTCTGCTGTTGCCCTTGATCCTGTGATGAACCGGTTGTCAGGCATTTGTATACGATTAATTGCAAAATAATCACTCCCATCTTCAAGAAGTTCAACACACCAAAGACTTCTAAACTAAATAAAGATGCTGCCAAGTGAACAGTGTAATCAACCGCATGCATTTTTTTTCCTCTAAAATACTAGAGCCACCTGCTCGTCAGCCTCGGAAGGTAAACACAGTCTGATCACATGCACAATGATGCTAGAGGTTTTTTTTTTTTTTTAAAGCATCCAAGAATTCTCCACGTGCATCTTAAAATTCTGGGTCCCTCACCTCTGCTTCTCCATTCTCTGTCAATAAACTTCTCATTTGCCTTTATATAGTTCCCTAAAGTTAAACATTGCATTGTCATTTGTCTCCAAGACCAAGTCAGGTGTGGGAACTCGTCTCTTTCTTCCTCTAACTCTGCTGCCTTATATGGAAATTGTGCTTATAAAGTGAGCCATTGGCAGAGGGAAGCAGGGAGTGCTAGCTTATTCACAGAAACTGTGATACTGTGGGACTAGGCCTAGCCTCATCCTCCCTCATGAAAAACTAAATACGGAACACCTCCACTTCAGGAATGCTACTCTGCCCCTCTTAAGAAAATCTGAGGACACCAAGAGCTGCTGAAGCAAAAGCAATAAGGAAATGATAACAGGGGCCCACAACCTGAGCAAAGCACTGAGCAGGCCCTCAGTAAATGACAGCTCAGTGAACACAGGATACCGCAGAGCACACAGCTGTCTTGTCCTCTAGGCTCGTTCAATCTAATCCGAGAAGAAGCAATTAAAGGATTAGAAATGTCTAAAGGCAGGAAGAGAATTTCAGCATGCCATTTGTACCAGCCAGAGAGTAAAGAGACAAAGGAGACGAGGTACCAGACGGCAGTGAGTAAAGTGAAAAATCCATCAAATTCCAAAGTGGGAAGAGATGTTAGGGATCCTCTGGCCCAACCCCCTCATTTTACTGTGAAGCAGTGAGGATCGCGCAGGTCCAGGATTCGGAGCCACCACCCCGCCAGCAGCGGCAGAGCTGGCCCTGGTCCCGGGTCCCCCTACCTCATCCCTCGCCGCCTACACCTCCTTCCAATGCCAGCACACGATCCCCTTCACCGAAGGGTGGTTTGTCAGGAGGACAGACACGAGAGCCACAACAGACTGAAATCCCACTCAACTTTTCTGAATTCCTGCTTACAGTGACCCTTCACTTCTGACTGGCAGACACTAAGCACGGTTACCCTGGAATAAGCATCCCAAGTGTGTTCACCTTTCCAACGAATCGTTCACCACCATCCCCTTCTCCTCTCTAGTGACACCTGAGTTTTGTTCCGGTATCAGGGTGCCAAGCGCTTTACTGGAACCTGGCACCGTCCATAGCCCCGATGGTCAATCATGATTGGTCTAAGCCAGAGGCAATCCTTGCCAGTGATTGATTTAGGAAAAGGCATGTGACCGTTTCTGACCAGGAAGATGTGAGAGGCAGGCAGCTGTGGGTATTTCCAGGAACGATTTCCTTGCTCTTCATGAAAACAAACAACAAGTGGCTCAATCATGATTGGTCTAAGCCTGAGGCAATCCTTGCCAGTGATTGATTTAGGAAAAGGCATGTGACCGTTTCTGACCAGGAAGATGTGAGAGGCGGGCAGCTGTGGGTATTTCCAGGAACGATTTCCTTGCTCTTCATGAAAACAAACAACAAGTGGTGAAAGAAGCAGCCCCTTCTCTTCTGCCTTTAGATGTTGTTATGTGAGGATAAGACGCCTGGCCCTCCTGTCTCACCCATCTTGTGACCATGAAAGGATCTCCACACACTCAGGAGAAGGGAATGGAGAGATAGTAAGAACCTGTGTCTTTAAAGATGTTAGTGGGTGTTTGAATTAATCCAACTGGAAATTTCAGATCTCTGACTTCTTATATGTGGAAGTAAATGGCCCTATTGTTCTAGCCCCTTTTAACTGGGTTTTCTGATCATTGCAGCCAAAAGCATCCTAATTATTATAAAGTGGGAACGGATATTCAGAATTTCCAATAATCCTGAGGAGGTTTTTTTGTTTTCTGAAGACAACAACTGCCACAACAACGAAGACAGCTGCCTTCAGGAGGATGTTTCTGCAATTAGGGTTTCCCAGTCACAAGGCCTCCCTCGTGGCGTGATTCCACCACATGCTATCTCTTAATACTCTTGTTTCCAGAATGACTTTTATTTTTAACTTGGGATTTTGGCCTCAGCCAACCTTTGTTTATACCATGAGGATTTAACATGCCTTATACCTCCATTGGGTTTCTCCTGTTTCTTACTGCCCATTTCAGAGGGCTGGGGGCACTTTGGAAAAAATTTAGACATTGGGAGAGGAAACAAATGCTCAATATCAGTCCTATGGGTACTAATATCTATTTCCCACCAGATGGATGAGATTTCAGAGTCTGGTAAGTTCATAATGCATATATTTGAAATTTATAAAGCTTTCCCTTTGTTTCATCTGTTTGAATAGGGGCAGTAATGATATTCCTTCACTGTATATAGTCATCAAGAGTCCTTTGCTTATGTTAAGGGGGCTTATGGAAGGTTTCAGCTAAACACAAGACCACTTATTAGGACAAACAGAGCTTTTAAAAGAATACTATACTCTCATGAATAAACTAGTTTCTGATTGGCTAGAGTTGCAATTTAGCTTTTATCAGTAATTAAGGGTCAGCGTGGAGCAAACTCGTTAGTTGACACCAATTACAATTGCTAGACGAACTAATGAGTCCAAGAAAAAAGTTATTTATTTCTAAACTTTTGAAGCATAATTGTTGTGTAAATCGGATAGCGCACAAATCTTTTCCATACGTTAGGTTGGTAATTGAGAAATAAAATGGTTACCAAATGTACTCTTTGACCAGTTTTGTTCTGCAGTCGGTCTCTCTCGGGACTCTTTAAAGTGTAAGGAAAAGGTGATGTCAACAGCAACGTACTCTGGGCGAACGGAGCCAGGATTAATTAATAGAGATGAAAGAGAAACACTAGACCTTTCTTTACCATCGCCTTACAGTCCCCACAGTTAGATACTCGCTGTTCTGCAGATGACCCAACACAGCGCTGAGGATGACGGGCCAGGGCCCAGTGACTGCCTTGTATTTAAAAACAAAGCAAAACAGGAGAATGGAGAATGGACCTTGTGTTCATCTCATTTCCAGCATGTAGTCTTTAAAATGAGGAACTCTCAAGAGCTTTTCCCTTTGAAGTTTAGTATGTGGGACTTTACATCAACATAACATTTTAAATGTGTTAAACAAATTAGTCTCTGGTTACAAAAGTTTTGAGACATTTGCAAGTTGCTATTTAACTCAATTTCATGTGTGCCGGCAAAGTTGATCATGCAGTTGTTCATTTAGAAGAATGCACATTTGGAATGATTAATAAATAAACCAGCCTCCCATTGCTTCGACCTCTGTGTTTATTTGAAGGCAATCTACTTTAAAAAGACATTAATATTCCTAGAATTATTATTAGAATAATTGCTTTTACTCCTCTCAGAACACACATTTTTTTCTCATTTCCCCTCAGCACAGACAGCTTTTCACTCACATATAAACTTCCCATTATTATTCCCCACCCCCCAAAATGAAGAATAGGAATTGCACACTTTTCACTAAGGAATAATTAATTTGTCTCAAGTATTAGAACAGAGAATTGTAGAGTGACTTTGAATGGTAGTCTCTGAGGAGTAGCATTGTTTGTTCTCTCCAGTCTTTAATGAGCTTTAGTAAATGGCCAGGAAAAATTACCTTCTTTCTGTAATATGAGAGAGGCGAAGAATGAAGGAAGCTATAGAATCCCTAAGAGAAAAGGGAGCACACACCACACACACACACGCACGCACGCACGCACGCACCCCTCCTTCACAACAGCACTCCATTTGGTTAGGAGAACACAGTCCTCCTTTGGACTTATTTGAGGACAAGAGATCTGGTTACTAAGTTCATTAAAACAGAAGCATGTCCCTAATTTGTATTGATTATTGTTCTCGTTACCACTGTTGAATCTGCTGGGGAAACCATTCATCCTATAATTCCATGGGGCTGGATATTTGTTACACCCACCATGTCAAATTTCTCTCCTCCTTAGTGACTGGAAGAGAATTAGAACTAGAGCTTTAACAGAAATTAGCTGAAAAGGAGCTGGCCCTCCCCACAGGTCACTGGACTCCATAAAAACAGGGCCCGGATTGTAAAGGTGCTACCCAAAAGGGACTCACTATAGCCAAATGACTTTAACAAAAGGCCAGATCATTTCTTCCAGGTTGCACAGGGAGCTACCTGGCCTTGTCCTCAAGAAGTGGAGATCTTTTGGGTCCTGAAGTTGCTCAGGTGGAGGGGAAACTTCACACTCCTTGAAAGCCAGCCAGAAGGGTAGACTGCTCAGGAGACTCCCGAAGCCAAGAAGGGTAAGTGCTTTCTTCCATCCCCCCAGCCTTGTTGCTGGGGTTTGAGGAGACCACGGGCAGCACCCCTCTTTCTTGCCTGAGCTCTGAAACCAGCTGAGACATACCCGCGGGATGAGGCAAGAGAAGACTCCTCAGGCTGAAGAAGCCCGTGTCTACGAAGATGGCTTGTGTTTGTGGGCACGTGAGCTCTATCAGCAAGCGGCACAAGGCACAGGCCTCCACAGCTCCGCTGAATGCACAGCAGGGGCAGGGCAGAGCTGGGCCCCTGGGGGGCTTGCTCCCAGGATGAAGGGGAGAGGAATGTCAGAACTCTCTTTTCTCTTCTCGGGCTTCCAACATCCCCGTGCCCAGCCTGGAGATGCATCTGCTACAGGGTCCGTCCAGCTCTGCGTTAAGAAGGAAGGAAGGAAGGAAAGAACGAACGAACGAACGAACGAACCAAACCCTAGCACTAAAGTATCAAAAATATTTTCAGGGTACTAAACAACAGTACGCTATTATAACAGCGAAAACATAAAGAGCACATAAGCCGTGTTGCTTTGTGTTTGGAGGACGCTGCCAGCTGTGACTGTGAAGTTAAGATCCTCCATCAGCAGAACTTGGGTTTGAGGATTTGGGTGATGGTTATGATGATGGGAAGATTCGAACGCATTTTTTAGTATCCCTTCGAACACGGATATTCTGATCCATAAAAAAAAGAGAAAGGTACAGATGTGGCCCATGAGTAGAGGACTCAGTCTTACTTACATGTAAGTATGCTTGCTTAAGTTTTTAAACAGAAGCTATTGACGAACACAGCAGTCTGTGACACACAATCTTTTGCATGCTTCAAGAGGAAGAACAGCATTAAAATTCAACTTTGATACTTTGAAGCAATGCAACCTGCTACACACGTGTGAGAATGGTTGAGAATGTGCCTGGTCCTCAACTGTTGCTCTAGTTAAAGCTAAAGCCCCTCTCTGTTATGCTAGGGTAGCTTTTTTACTTCTTCATCCCTCACGTCCTGCAATTTGGAAAAAGCATTTAGGTTGTCATGAACCAAGGCATCTGCCATCAGAATCTTTAGTAAAAAACCTTCTTATCTCTATGGTTTTCTTTGGGAAAAAAATATGAAAAGCAAATAAATAAACAAAAGGGAAGAAAGGGGAACACAGAACAGCAAGATGAGGTTCCTCTGGCAATTAAATAGCAGATGCAGATGATTGAACAACAACAAGAAAAAGTGTGTGTTTCTGTTTGGCTTATGAGAGCTGACAAGATTACAGCCGATGGTGGTTTGGCTGCAGAGTAGGAATTTTATTGTATGGTATTAATTAAAGCCGGAGGGAGTGGGAGACCAGGAGCAGGAGGTGAGCCCATGTTTCCACACAGCCTCAGAACACTAGGGTTTGGCCACCAGGCAAGACTTCAAATATGTGAAAAACTTTCAAAATAAAAGACATAGAAAATCTTTAAAGAACCATGTTGTAGTCATAACAGAACATGCTTAGAATAACATAATGTCTCCACTGGTTCCCCATTAGAACAAGTACAAAACTCAAAACTGCTTAACTTGTTAAATTAGATAAGATGAAATTGACAGACCAGAAGCAGCATCTACCCCTCTTTGCCATTTGCATCTTCTGTAGCTATGTCTTTCTTTCTCTACTAGGTTGCATTTTTTGTCTACCTAAAATATTATTACTACATCGCAGTTTGTTACTCCATGAGTTTTCACACTTTAAAAAAAATGTTTCAGAAATGACAAATGGAAAACAGGAGGGAGAAGGTGCATTTTAAATCAAGCAATTTTCTGAGTTTTATGTGGAAAACAAGCAAGACTATCTCAAACCTCCCCTTTGATGAGGTCCCAAATATACAAAAGGATCAAACTCCATATAGACAAAAGGATTTTTTCCCCTGACTTTGGAGTGATATCTTGTTACACTAATGGCTTTTGACAGCTATCATAAGACCCTTCATTTACAATCTTCAGAACTAGGGAAGCTAGACTCTGCTGTTTAAACCTAAATGTCTCCCAATCAGAAACAAGTAAGTTTGTCTCTCCGAAACAGACATGGACCAAGGTAAGAGAGACCAGAGTCAATTTAAGTGAAATGGAAGTTTAAAAACCATGTTTGATATGATCTCATTTTCCTTTTTAAAAATAGAGTATTTGCATATATATGTTTGTGCATGTATGTGCCCGCACACACACACATATACAAAAACTCAGAAAGCTTATAAGACCACGGTGTAAATGATGGCCCTTTTTTATTAATTATATTTAGTGTTTTTCTATAATAAAATATAAATTCTGTTTATAATATGAAAAGTACAGAGATTTTCAAAATTAGTGACATGATATCTATCATTCAGATTCACTTCTGAAAATAATTCACTCAAGGACAGAGCTCACTGATCCTAGAGATTCTTGAACAGCTTAGAAAATAAATCTCCTTGAGATCAGTACCATTCTAATTCCTACTTCACAGATGGGACAAGTGAGTGTCCCAATGGTGACCTCCTCATCTTCTCATGACACTAAATGAAGGAGGCCATATATGAACTAGATTCTTTGTCTGCAGATACTATGTTCTTTCCTCCATTTAGAAGAAGATCTGAATAACATTCTATCATTTCTCAAAGTTGTATTCATCTTTCCAGCAGGGAGGTATTACCACTAGCCTCCATATTAAAGATGAGAGGACAGAAAGTTGAAGACAAAGGATGATTTGACAATGGTCTTATGGCTGGAATGTCACCAAGCTGGGCTTGACCAGAGCCCTGATTCTGGATCTAGAGATCATCCCCCTGCCCAAGTGAAGTGACAATGGGCAAGGTACCCAGGGCAGCGACTGATTAGGGGGTCCAGGTGGCATGTGATGAACCCCTACCACGCCCCCATACTCTAGAGCCAGAATGACAGGATTGGAATCTTGACTATACCACTTACTAACTGGGTAAACCGGGGCAAGCTATTTAAACTTTCTCTGCCTCAGTTTCTGCATCTTTAAAATGGGGATAATAATAGGTCTATCACATAGGGTTGTTCTGAAGATTGCAAGGGTTAATATACATTAAACACTTAAAACAGTTCCTGGCCCCTGGTAAGTATTATATAACTCTTGGCTATTATTGTTGTTATTATTATTATTCACATAAGAAGACAAGCTATTTCACCTAAATAAAAGGAATTTATTAATAAATAAACATATTATTAAATTATTGCTATATACTATGACCAGTTGAAAGTTCTGAGGATGAGGCCTACCCTCTATTTAAAAAGGGAGACTAAATTATTAAAACAGTGTTAAAGACACATAGTGCCAATTGAAACAGTCTCCTTGAATTAATTAAAGGACTGAAAGAATTTTAAATGGGATAATTTTCTCACTAAATGAAGCAACTCAGAGTAGTCTCCTCTTATCCATGGGAGATATGTTCCAAGACCCCAAATGGATCCTAAGACTGCAGGTAGTACCAAAACTTTAAATGGGATAATTTTCTCACTAAATGAAGCAACTCAGAGTAGTCTCCTCTTACCCATGGGAGATATGTTCCAAGACCCCAAATGGATCCTAAGACTGCAGGTAGTACCAAAACTTAAATAGACTATGTTTTTTCCTATTCATACATACCTATGATAAAGTTCAATTTATAAATTAGGCACCATAAGAGATTTACAAAAATAACTAATAATAAAGTAGAATAATTATAACAATACAGACTATCCCCAATTTACAATGGTTCAACGTAATCGTTTTTTGACTTTATCACGTGTTTATCAGGACGTAGCCCCATCGTAAGCTGAGGAGCATCTGTGTTCTGTAATAAAAGTTATGTGAACATGGTCTCTCTCTCAAAATACTTTATCGTACTGTCACTCACCCTTCTTCCAGCGTGAACGTGAGATGATGAAATGCCTGTGTGATGTGATGAAGTGAGGTGAAGGATGTGACGTAACATTCAAAACTT
>NW_007735185.1:80970-81471 GCF_000696425.1 Galeopterus variegatus | reverse complement strand
TCTTACCCCTGATTTCTTAGTTTGGCTGGGTATAGAACTCAGCAAACCCCACCGCTCCTCCAGATGATTTCCTTAGCATTGGAAATATGTTTCTTCATTGTCTTTTTTTTTTTTTCTCATTTTCATATTGAGAAGACAAATATTTTATTCTTATTCTTCTGAGAATGATCTATTTTCCCCCCTGGAAGCTTTTAGAAATTTTCTCTTTATTCCCAGTTTATGAAATTTCATAACAAAGCACGTTGGTATGAGCCTTTTTTATTTCATTTTACTGGGTCTTTGGTAGTTTCTTAATATCAGAAAACTCAAATTCTTCTGTCGTGAGATGTTTACGTGTATTATTTTCATACTTACTTTTCTCTCCTCCGTTTTTTTGTTTGTTTCTATTTCTGGAATAGACTGATCCTCCTCCAAGTTTCTTATCTTTTCTATTTTTTAGGGTTTTGTTTTTGTTTTTGTTTTTAGTCTTTTTGTTTTATTTATTTATTTATTTATTTATTT
>NW_007735185.1:76977-77569 GCF_000696425.1 Galeopterus variegatus | reverse complement strand
GGAAATGCAAATAGTACTCTGGCAGCGCAGCGCACACTTCACAGGCTCTCTCTGTCCTCTGCCACGCTCACTCCAGACCCGTCGCCATCTTGCTCTCTAAGTCCTGTCTTTTTGTTTTATATCCAAGAAGAATTCTCCAAATTTATCTTCCAACCCTCTTCATTTTCCTTCCCTCACATTTTAAACTTCCAAGAATTCCTTCTTGACTTTGTTCCTTTCACTATGATGTTAGTCTTATTCTACAGATGCTATAACTTCTCTTGACTCCTCCTAAAAGTTTTCTTTTATTTCCTGTATTATTTCTTTTTCCAAAAGCAATCTCCTCAATTCAGGGAGTTAGCTGAGCTCTGCCTGGTTTCCCCCTCCTGCCACCACAGCCTGGAAACGCTCTATGGGCAGTAAACTGGGGCAATCATCCTCAATTGTTTTCCATCTCTCAGGATTCACATTCTTTCATTAACTAAAGTCCATTGTCTCAAAAACTGTTGTTTCATGTATTTCATCAGTTTTTTGGTTGTTTCAGTTAGAAGGATAAATTCAGTCTCCCTTATTCCATCTTAGGAAAAAACAGAAGTTATGTGTGTGTGTGTGT
>NW_007735185.1:76089-76961 GCF_000696425.1 Galeopterus variegatus | reverse complement strand
TGTTTAGTAAACAATGTCTCAAAATAGTGCTGGGAGTAGAAAATCTTGTCTTTTAAAGTTTTTAGTGTTTTCACCCTAAACCTAATGCTGACTTATAGTTTGTAATATCTTTTTATTGTTGTTGGTGAAGAAAATATTCATCTGCTGGAGTTTTACTCTTTATGTGTTTGTGTTTTTAAGTCAAACTTTGTTAACTGCCTTTTGGCTATTGATTGAGAGGAACATACATTTTTCTTGATCGATTTTAATATAGTACATTAATATATGTCAAGTACTGAGCTATACTTAGTTTTCAAAAATGAATTTTGATTATTATATTTTAACATTTTTCCAAATGATGTATTTTTAATATTTAATTTAGGATTTGTCATCTCTATTCTTAAGTGATTAGATATTAGTCTTTTGTTTTAGTGCTATCTTTGTAAGGTTTTGGTGCAATGTTACTTTAGCTCTCTAAAAATAATCTGAAAGCTTTATATATTTCTCAGTGCTCTGGAACATTTAAATAGCACTGGAATTATATGTTGCTCCAAATTTAAAGGTTTGAAATAATTCACCCATGAAGCAATCTAGGCCTGACATTTTTAGCAGTGTCCAGCAGGTGTAGGAGTCAGAGAAGTAGGTGGCTAGATGTTTAATAATCTTTTCCATTTATTGCATGGTTGTTGGTCTCTTTTGTAACTTTATATCTTCTGAGGTTAATTTTGTTAATTTATGTTTTCTCAGAAAATTATCCTCCCATCCAAGTTTCCAAGTTTATTTGCATATCATTTTGAAAGGTGCAGTTTAATAATGCTTTAAATAGCTTTGGAATGTGTGGTTATTTCTAATTTCTCATTTATAATTATACACATGATTGGTAATGATTTTTT
>NW_007735185.1:65869-75747 GCF_000696425.1 Galeopterus variegatus | reverse complement strand
TTTTTTCTTTTGTCTTATTGATTAAATTGGGTGGGGGTTAACATGTCATTATGATGTAATGGACTCTGGAGTGAAGATTCCTGGATTCAAATCCTTTTTCATTTATGTTTGTTCTTAGCATCCTCATCGTAAGAGGGTGTATCCATTAGGACAGATTAGGTCATGCCATGGAAACAGACAATGTCAACATATCAATGACGTGCACCTCCATCGTGGCAAGTTCGCATCGTGGTGAACTGTACCTTAGATCCATGTCACATTCTCTCCAAGACCCCAGCTAACAGAGTAGCCTCTTTTATGGAATTGTGCCTGACTCTTAGCAGAAAAAGAAAAGAAAAGGTCATGGAGGATTACATGCTGGCTCTTAAAACTTCTGTTTAGAAGTGATATATATCACTTCTCTTCAGATCTCACCAACTAAAGCAAAACATAGCCGAGACTATATCAATGAGACGGATAAATTTAATCCTCCCCAAGAAGGGACAGCAAATATCTTGAGGAATTATACAGTCCAGCAAAACACATGATATTAATAACATTGTGAGGAGAAATGAGAATTCACATAACATCCTGTGCATAGTGCTTAACCGTAGTAAAGATTTAATAAATTATTTTATTCAACAAACACTATGGAACACTTACTATATGCTCTTTGCTAGGCACTAGGGATATAATGTAATTGCCAGGATTCTTAGTTACAAACCATTTTAGTTAGCTTAATCAAAAGAACTGAACAATTAATGTCTGTATGTATATGTATATATATATATATATATATAGATATATATATATATATGTACACACACACATATATATGTGTGAGGGTACTTCAAAAAGTTCATGGAAAGATTCATATTATCTTTCTTTGCTACCTTTCAGTAAGCTGTTCTTTTTCATCTTTGGTTTCTATTGGGATTTTTTCTTTTTATTTGTTTTCTGTAGATTGAATATAATATGCCCATGTGTAGTTTTTGACATTTATCATGCTTCCTGCTTGCTGACATTCCTGGACCTGCAGTTTGGTATCTAACATGAATTTGGGGAATTCTTGGTCATTATTATTTCAAATTTTTTTCTGTTACTTTTTCTCTTTCTTTCTCTGATATTCTCATTAGTATGTATCCCAAAATCTACAGGGGTTTGGAGTCTTCTAATCTGGGAACAATTCCCAGTTAAAGCACAGGCCTACTCCAAGGCAGAACCCACTGCCCCATGCCAGAACCTTTGCCATTGCTGTCCTGTAAAAGCTGGATGTCCTCACTACCATCCTGACCAAAAGAAGGGTTCCTCACAGCACCTGCTTCTTCACACAGTCACTTCTGAATCAGTCTCACATGGGACAGCCTGGCCGGCAGAGCCTGATAGCTCGCCTGCACTCTAGATGCAAGCAAGGGAAGATAGATAAGTGAGTTCTGGATTCTTCCTCACAGTGAAGAAAACTGGCCACATTTAGGAAGGCTGTTCAAAGACACTGGATGACGATGTAGGATAAATGTCTTCTAAGCAGATATAAGGAAAAAATTAGAGGTGGACTTTGCCCGCACAGAGCTTAGAGTTCAATAGAGAAACTGAAGTCTAATTTTGATATGAATTAAAACTTAATCAAATATAAACATGTAAGGAGCTGAACACCATTCTATGAGAGCTTATAATATTCAGGCCTAGTCAGATGGTCAAAGCTTCCTTCAGAAAACAGTAATTGAGCTAATATCTGAAGAAAGAGTAGGGTAGGAGTTCATCTGACAGAGGGTGAAGGAAGAGCGGGAGAGACAAATGGAATGACTTGTGCAAAGGTCCCTGTCAGAAGGAGCTAGAAAAATCCTTGAGTAGCTGAAAGAGAAGCCACCAAGTTAGGTGAGTGAAGACCCTGCTGTGAGATGATACTGGAGAAGTAAGCGGGCTGGACCTTGGAATCCTCACTCAGCTCTGAGAATCTCCAGTTGCTTGGGCCTGTCCCCCGAGGCTCTGATTCAGTTAGTTCAGAGTGAGACAGAAGCATGCAACATGTTAAAACTTTCCCCAGGGGCTCTAAGTCATAGTCAGGATTTGGGAGCATTGGTCTAGCCTAGCATTCCCCCTTAAAGGGACTTTTTAAATGGTAGCAAGCCAGTGAGAGAAAAGGAGTGATTGGGGAGAGAGATCAATATTTTTTAAACACCTATCATTTGCCAAGCATTGTGCTTAAAGGCTTTATATAAATGACCTCACAGGTTGGTGTATTAACACATGAGCTGAGCCTCAGCAAGGTTAAGTAACTTGTTCAAGGTCAAACGGGTAATAAGGAAGAGGAACAAGCTTTGAACTCATGCCTACCTGGTTCTAAGACCTAAGGTCTTTTTTATTATACCATGTAGCCAACAGCAGGTTGGGAGAATAGTGCACCAGGCCAGTGGTTCTCCAAGTGTGGTCCTCAAACCAGTGGCATCAGCATTGCCTGGGAATTTGTTAGAAATTCAAATTCTCAGACCCCTCCCCTGACCTACTGCATCAGAAACTCTGGGGGTGAGGCCCAGCAGTCTGTCTTAACAAGCCCTCCTGGAGAGTCTGATGCACACCAAAGTCTGAGAACTGGTGCGCGAGGCCAATTATTTTCAAGAGTATTTGATGAAGGGCTTCTAAACCTCCATTTAATATTCTCCGAGCATCTCCTCTCCTTCAAATATAAAAAGCAGTCTTAGAAGCACTCCTTAGAAAGGACCTCCTGCTGCTTCTGTGAATCTGCTGTCAGCAGTAGCCCAGTAGCTACTTCTACATTCACAGATGTTATTGCACCATTGTAAAGAGTCCAACAGAACCCTGCCCCAGGGGTCTGTGAGTAACAGCAAGAACATTCTCCGCTCCCCTGGAGAATAGAGAGCCCAGGAGGAATATAGAGAGACTTCCTGTCTCTTTGTGCTTATAAAAACTTAGAACTGAGGAGTGGCTTTAGAGCTCAAGAGAAGATTGTCACCATCCTTAACTTAGTAAAGGAAATCAAGCAAGAGAAGCCCCTGACAGGACAGAATTACCTCTAAGGATGCATGATTCAATCACTTGCTCGTGCATTTTTGAAGAACACTAGCCTTCCAAACTTTGCATAACAGAGCATGGGAGCAGTGCAACGGACAGGGGAAATCAAGGGAAAGAGATGTCTGGAGGGAGAAGGAGATGCCATTGATTGCCAATCAGCGCTCAGTCAAGGCCTGGCTGACTGAGGAGTTTGGGGGCTCGCTGTATAACTGTGAGACGCTGTCTTTCTCACATGAGCCAGTAGAGCTTCCTCCTCTGTATGCCCCGCCCTGTTTCAGCTGTTACCCTCATCTGCCAGGACCCCAAACAAGTTCAAGCATCCAACTCAGGATGAGTGACCCAGTTTACCATGACCTGAGAGAGCCTGGCACCTGGGGATTGCAGTGTCAAGTCACACTGCCTCTTTGTCATTGGCTCTAGATATGTCAAATGTCAACTGGATGCCAAGACTGAGCCCAGATCTGAGGGCCTAGTGACAACACCAACCACACAAACTTTACCTTGGATCCAAACCCTAAAGCAGAATTATGCTGACTTTTGAATTTTCAAACAGGGCACTGGGCAATTAGAACATTTGTAGAGGAAAAAATTAGGTTAAGTAGGAACCAAAGTTCATTAATTTCTTTGGTCAACTCTGATGGAAAAAGGAAAAATTCACTCAGTTATGCCTGTGGGAATTGTGCTGGTTTCTCTGCTCACTGCAGGGCCAGGCCCACTTGTGAAATCTCAGTAGCCTCGTTATTTGTATGGTAACAAAAGAAAGAGGGAGAAGAAAAACGTATTTGCTTTTCACTAAGCAAGCACCACAGGTGGGTGTCGCATGTTTCTCTCCTTCTCTTGGCAAAGAGTTTTTTTGTTTTGGTTTGGTTTTTTTTTTTTTTTTTTTGACAGGTACTGGTTACAAAGGAATGGCCTGGATTCTAAATGAGTGTTTTTCTATAACAAGCCTCACACAACCATTCGGCACTTGTGAATTATACTGCAATGTTTACATAAAGAATGGAAATGAGGTCTTAGGTGGATGTTAAAAAGCAGGCTGAATTATTTAGTGGACTTAATCATGTGGCTGCCTCTGCTTGCCCTTGGAAACTAGGTCACTGGCCTCTTGCAGAAGAAAGTTAAGATTGAAGTTTAGTAAATCTCATCAACATGAACCAAACTCAACATTCTCCAGTCAGTGGAGATCAGAGGCTCTGCTCCATGTTTAGTGGTTTCTCTTGCCCACAGTCATGAAGAGGTCCCATCCTGCTAGATCTATGCCCTCTTCACTGCCAAAATGAAGATCTTGCTCTCAAATGAATTTAAACTGCAGATCTATACATATATAGTAAACATTTGTTAATTTTTTTTCAATCTCCCAGCACTTTTCAACACCCTTCTTATGACTAGGATATCCCTCACTATAGACTTCAGGCATACTTTCCTAGACTCCCTTGCAGCTAGGAACTGCCATGGAACTTAGATTTTGCCATCAGAACCACCTTCTTTGGAAGCCAGTGGCATAAAGGAGCAGGCTCCACACAGATTTCATTTCAGCAAGGATGTCAGCAGCCAGGTCTGGTTTCCCTAGGCAGCAGTGATGGGGGTTTGGGAGGGTGGGTTCTAGCAGTAGCTTCCAGTGTCCCAGCACTGAGAGAAGGGTCAGTTCTGTGCCTACTCCCTTAAACCTTCTCTTCCTATCAGGCCTGGGGCAATCAACCTCATAATGGAAGAGGGCAAGGCTGCCCCAAGCTCCAAGTGGGGCTGCAAACAAGAAGGTCTGCCCATCCTGGCATTTCAAATGGAGTTGGCAGCAGTTGCTAATTGTCTAATATGCAGCCTCTGCTCTAATTCTAGTGTCACCAACTACAGTCCATTACATCCTCCTTTGCAGAGAATGAGATTATTTATCATGTTGTTCATAATCTCTCCTATCTCCACTCATTTTTCCTCTTCTCTCTTGGCTCTAGGGAAATTTAGGGGATCTGTGCTCTCCAAATTTCAATGACTTTACAGTGTCTTTTCAAGTTTAGGATTCTTTCTCTGGAATCTTCTCTACTGGTGAGCACATGGCAGGGACTAGTAATGAGACTAGCTGGGAGTGGCAGCAGAGAAAATGCTTTTTTTTTTTTTAAGATGACTGATAAGGGGATCTTAACCCTTGACTTGGTGTTGTCAGCACCACGCTCTCTTGAGTGAGCCACGGGCTGGCCCAGCAGAGAAAGTTCTAATACTTTAAATCACTGTCACTCAGATGTCATCCCATCATCAGCATTACTGATTTGTTCTTTTTTTTTTTTTTTTTTTTTTTTTTTTTTTCCTACTGATTTGTTCTTAATAGCATCCACAGAAAAAGAAGAAAATAAGCCACTAAATTCCTCAAGTGCCTACTGCATGAGACACTCTGTTCCAGATGATTTAAGTTTTTCACTTAATCCTCGCAACAACCCTTCAATGTCATCTCTTTTGCTTCAGATTTATAAATAAGAAATTTGAGCAAATGAAAGAACACGTAACCAAAATTATATAGGTAGTATCTAATAGAACTATAATTTGAACCTAGGATTTTTTATCTAGAAGTTCCTATCACAACAAGGCAAAACTCATGAATGATGCCTGGCCTCCCAAAGCATATACAGCATAACAAAATGTGCATAAACTAAGATTTTACCTTTGAAAATCCAGGGTGTTTATTTTTGCTTTGGGGTATTTAGAGATATGTAGATGCTAATGGCTTTTTCCTTTAACTGGTTTATTTCATTTAATCACTCATGAAATTATTTCCTCAGCTGATAAGACTGGGGATTCAGGAACAGCCACACCTCATTCATTTTAGTATTTTCTTACAGTGACACCACTAGTAAAATCCACGAAGAAAACAACATTCAGCACAGAATGTCATTAAAGTGTGGAGCAAAGTGAAGAAAGCATCATTCTCGGGGCCGGCCTGTGGCTCACTCGGGAGAGTGCAGTGCTGATAACACCAAGGCCACGGGTTCGGATCCCATATAGGGATGGCCGGTTCGCTCACTGGCTGAGCGTGGTGCTGACAACACCAAGTCTAGGGCTAAGATCCCCTTACCAGTCATCTTTTAAAAAAAAAAAAAGAAAGAAAGCATCATTCTCATACTGTCATGCCATACTTTTTGATGCAAATTTTTAATGGACTATAAATAAAAAGCCTACAGCCAGGAAACACAGAGAATTCCAGAGTTCTTCCCCCAAAATTCTGAGTGTCATCCCAATTTGTTTAATCTAGGAATTTTTAAACAACAGCAACAAAAAACAAATGTTATGCATTGAATAAATTTCAAAAGTCCTGGAGACAATAGAGGAGAAAACCCTTTTTTGTTTTTTCTTTCAATTGAGTATGCTCTGCCCACGATCTTATGATTCTAGGAATGTGGAAGATGGTTCTGCTAAACAAACAAACACAGTAAAGTTGACTCACTCCAGATCCAGAAAGAGAACAAAGAAATCTTTTACTCCTGGTGATGAAATTCAAACAGGGGGATTGAAAGAGACTGAGAAGGAAGGAAACAGGAGAGAGATTGATCTCCCAAGTGTGCCAACTTCGGGTGCAGACCGTGGTTGGTGTCTCTACATCTGTGCACCTTCCTTCCCCAGAGTTCTTCCATATGACAGATACACAGCAAATCAAAGTGGCAATTGCTTTGCCACCATGCCTGGGAATTTGGGGACATAAACTGCACCCATTAGCTGGGTTAGAGGTCAGTTGATTGCAAATATACATCTTCTAAGACTATACGTACCACCATGGAAGTTGCTGTAGAAAATAGAGATGCTTAAAAACTGGTCTTTACTCTAAAAAAGCTCATATACTTGATAGAAAAAGATAATTACAGATGAAACAAATGAGCAAAATAAAATGATACTCAATTATTACATTTTATGGCATACACCTCAAGTGGTGTAAAGTTTCAGAGAAGAAGGGAATTGATTTGAATGTTGTTTGTCAGCAGAATCCTGCTCATTAAATTTCTTATCCTCAATCTATCCCTTCACCAAGGCCAGCTCCGAACCTGGAGGCATCCCTGCGAGGCCACTTGGCCCCTCACTTTGCATCAACCTTAAAGACTCCAAACCTTCATTCTTTCCTAGCTTCCAGCTCAAATACAGAAACATGTCGATAAACTACCACATGCAAAGTGTTTCCTGTGTTTAGAGGACACTGCAAACACTAAGAAGCCAGTATTCTTCAACAACACTTTCCTTCAGTCTTGGGATGAGGGCTGCTACAGAAAGAAAGCACGAGACCCTGGACAAGGCCACTCTCTTCAGCTGAGAGCTGAGGGCATCTGCACACAGCACTGCCAGGAGCAGAGGAACAAGCCTTCCAGCACTGAAGAGGGATCTAGGCAGAACATCACAGCTTCGCCGCAGTCTCTCTACTGCTTAGATCCACTACTTTAAGTTCTACAAACATCTCCTCTTGGATTCCAGGGGTGAGGCGGAGGATAAGATTCTCCCGAGGCAAAGTTAGAAGAAGGTTAGTAGGAGAATGTAGTAGGCTAGAAATCTTGATTCTCCTTTGGTCTTAGAATAGGATTTTTAGGTAATGCATGCATGGGGCTATAGCCCTGGAGTAGAGGACAATAGTCCACAGATAAGTTTGGCAAAAGCCATCTAATCAATTCTAATCACTGTTTAGGCGAGTAGAGGACAATAGTCCACAGACAAGTTTGGCAAAAGCCATCTAATCAATTCTAATCACTGTTTAGGGATGGGATTGTGTACTTTGACTATTTTAGGTCACGGATTCCAGCCAAAAGGACTATTGACTATTTAACCTACTGATTGTTCTTAAGATATGTTAAGGAAACTGTTTGAATGTTGTTTAAATATGCTAAGGAAATCACTGTAGGAAGCATGTGGAAAAGAAAATGTTTGCAAAGGACAAGCTGTTTGTTTGGTGAATTCACTTAGCTTTTTACAAATTGCATTCTGAAATGTCACATTGTTAATTTTACTGCTATTACTAGTTTCAGTTGTTTAAAGCTATACTTAGCCGTAATTCACTTCTGTAACACTGCCTGTTTTTATGTCCTTCTTTGATGATCGAATCAACTGATTTTTCTTGTGAAACTTCCTTGTCTTGTCAATAAAAAGAAAGGCTGATTTTGAATTGGGGCTGCTGTTCCCTGCTGGGCTGCAGTCCCTCAAGGCCTCATTCATGGTACTTTGAGTAATTCTTTCTTTTTTCGTCTCCATTACACAAAGGGAATTGTAACACATTATGACCTCATGTTCCTTCTAGTGCTCCAAAAAAATGTATTTTAATGCATTATTAGTACCTCATTATCACTATTAAAAGTAACAATAAATGGCTTTCAAAATGCTTCTCTCATGCAGACCACAAGCCTCACAGTCTGAAGAGTGGGCGTCAACCTCAGGTCCCACCTCTGCATCGAGTCGCTCCTCCACCATTTCTAAGGATTTTTTTCTTTCTTTTTAAAAGAACTCATCACAAATTGAACCAGAACACACTAATCCTTCTCTGATATCATACAACAAATTTCTCTAACATGACTGTTCCATTGCTTCATTTACCAGGTGGCTTAACTGTCCATATCTGTATCCCTGACTGCATGGCCATAGATATGACGTAGGGTTCTGAGATACCTGCTTCTGCATCTTGCTCATGCCCTCTGGCCCTGCTCATGCTCAATCATGGATGGTTGCTGCCCCACCTTACAACAAATAATCTGGAACAGTCAAGATTTGCTTGAGATAGATAACTCTATACATTTGCAGTCTTTCTCTCTGGCTATATTAACTCCCAGAGACCTGGACCAGCTGGACATTCCACAAAACATCCACTGGTCCACTATATCAATGGAATTGTGCCAACCAAATTAGATGAAAAAATAATGGCTAGTTTGTTGAAAGTCCCATTCACTTCAAAGGATAGGGAAAAAAACCTGAAAATTTAGGAGGCCCATATTGGTAAAAATTTTAGGTATTGAGAGGTATGCCAGAACATCTGCACTGCAGGAAAGGGCAAATTATTTTCTCTTGCACCTCCCAGAACTAAGAAGGAAACTTGACACCTGGTGGGCCTCTTAAGGTTCTGAAGGCTGCACATTCCACACCTAGGAATATTGCTCAAGCCCATATACCATATACATGCAAGGTTGCCCATTTTGATTGGGGTCTAGAGCAGCAAAGGGCTCTGCAGCAGGTCAAAGCTGCTGTGTATTTGGCCATGACATTTGGTCTTATGACCTAGAAGACCTACTATATTAGAAGTATTCCCAGTGATAGAAAAAGACTCCACATAGAGATTATGCCAAGCCCAGANTAAAAAGAAAGGCTGATTTTGAATTGGGGCTGCTCCCCTGATGGGTGGCAGTCCCTCCAGGACTCATTCATGTTACTTTGAGTGATCCTTTCTTTTTTTCATCTCAATTACACAGAGGAAAGTGTAACAGGACAAGCTGCACTCCCCTGCCATTGCAGCTGGTTTCAGGGTCATAACTGATATTCATCATCTCATTCCTCTTCAACCACTATAGATTCCACTTCTTTTTGGCTAGCACCTCTGCTGGTCTTGATGGTTTACCTGCTGGCATTGCCCAGATCCTCATCCCTGAGGAATCTCAGTCCTGGTCATCCTGCCCTTCTCAGATGATGCATTTGCCCATTCATCATCAAGAATGGACAAGGGACTATCAAGAGTCATCCAAGTGAATTACTTGAGTAACAGATATTTTCCTTCCTGCCTCATTGGGTAACAGAAGCCATCCTTCCTCCAGATATTCAGAGTTAATTACCCCTGCTGGGGTTGTGACTTGAACTCACATATCAAGCCAATCTGTTTTTGTATCAAGCTTAGGCTTTCCATCAACTGATTGTTAGGGATCCCACAC
>NW_007735185.1:61283-65372 GCF_000696425.1 Galeopterus variegatus | reverse complement strand
AAAAAAAAACAGCTCCTGGCATACTACTGAGTCATGGTAGAGATGGAGTGACTGATCATGTGACTGATTATAAGACACCAATTGACCGTGGAGTCAAAACTGTCCATCACCAGGTGCCATAGGCCCATACTCTAACACAGGGCCCATGTTGATGCTTTGAATCTCTGTGTATCAGTGTCAGCTCAGACCCTGTGTCCAACAGTCTTGAAAGGTTTGAGTATTCCCTTCTCCACAGCATATGGTTACCTGAGTGAATATTTGCAGATGCCTTTAGGGAAGTAATGGGGGAATCATTACCTGTTAATTCGTTGTGGCATTGCAGAATCCTTCCTCTTGGGGACTCGACCTTTCTTTCAGTGGGTTCTGGGTTTGAACTGGCTCAGATCTGGAACTGGGTGATAGACAGGTCATGACTTTTTGTTGAGGCAACCCCCTTCAGACTCTTGATTTGTTTTGGTCATATAGATTGAGTAGCTTTCCTGTTGCCTGCTCATCTCTTTCATTCCTAGTGATATGGAGTTGTGTTCACCATCTCCATAATTCTCTGTGGGTCAGGTCCCCTGATTGTTCCTCTGTCCTTGACCCTCCTTATGATAAACTCTATCCACCTGGCATCCAAGGGTTAAGTGGCACCACCTGCACCTATCGTTTTAGGGTCCTCTCATCCCCATTGTTATCAGGGAGCCTAGTTCTGCAAGGGCATATCTCCTGCAATCAGCCTGATATACAGAAGACAGCTGCCACTGAACTTCTTAATGATGCTGGGGCCTCTCTTATCAGCACACTTCTTAATGCTTTGGTCAATATTGTATCATATGGGCCCTCCATGGAGCATAGTCATCTGGCGGGTTTTCTGGCCTCACATAATATATTCACTGTAGAGTGCCCACTCTTGAGTCTTTGAAGTCCTTCTTCAATAGTCGTGACAATAAGGCATTTCTACTTCACTTAATGGGCTTTTTCCGTGCTTGTGGGAACCATCTAGTAGCATGTTCATGCCATCTGCAGGTGTCCTTGCCAGGGCGTTAAATTCTGAATTCCAGGAGAATTTTCCCCAGTTGATAAATCCTCCATCATCTAACTTAATGTTCTGTTACCCTTGATGCAGAATTTGTGAAATCCAAACCCATTTTTAGTCTCCTGGCTCTTGCAGGCACAGGCTGGAAAGGTTCTGCAGCTGCTTCAGGTCTAGAACCTTTCCTCCCTTATCAGGCCCAGCACAGTTTTCAGCCAAGTTACATTGTGATTCAACCCAGTTGTTGGCCTGGTGACTGGAAGAGATGGGGACAAATTTTAAGAGTGACACTTGTTTTCTTACTGGGGAAAGAACTCTGCATGATCTTCAAATATGGGAAGAGCACTGGTGCATAATAGGAAGGAGTCAACCTCTTCTAGAAACTCAGGGAATATAGAGAAATCCCGAAATTCAAGTTTTTTCATTGCAACAATCCAGTCAGATCTCATGCGTCAGGGTCTCATTCTTTCACAACCAAGGTAAAGATTTTAGCATTGCAGACCCAGCTACCTTGAGACTTGGGCTTTTTTTTAGAGTTCTGCTAATCTTACAATTAAATCCTGGGCCTCAGCTTCTCAGCCCTCAGGCTGCAGGAGATGAGAGCCTCTTTATAGCTACTAAGGAAGCCCTCTGGCTTTCACACTTAGCCTTTAATTACCAATTAATCCTTCATAGCCTTTCATTATCTAGTTCCTAAACTGTCCATTGTACTTAGCAACAGCCACCCAATTTTACTGTCCTTAGAGTTACTTTTCCCTTATTACCTGACACATGGCACTTGCTAGAGCATTTCACAAGACTGCCTTTCCAGTTCACTTCTGGTATAAGTGCTAATAAATGCACTGCTATCTGGTGATTGGTGGAGTGATCCAGCTCCCAAATCCCAATTTAGCATCAAGTTTCTCAAATAGATCCTGGCACCAGTTATCATGGACTAGATTCCCAGGAAGCAGACTCTGAGACAGAGTAGCAAGCAAGAAATGTATTAGAGATTGCTCTTGCAATTAATACTTGCCAAAGAAAAGGGAAGAAAGCAGGACTGGGCAAAGGGAGAAGCTGGGCTCTAATACAGTCTCAACAACACTTCAGTTGACTGCTTGGGAAGCACTGAATCTGGGATGGCCGTACAGAGTTGTGCAGGATTGGGCAGGCCTTTGTACCTCCAAGTTAACTAGTCATCAGATACAGGCTAACCCAGGAAGGAGGTCTTGAATTTGGTGAGGTGACCCTCTTTAAAGTAATTGTGAATGGGACTGACGGCAAAGAGCTATGTAGGCAATACTCTCTGCAGTTGGGAAACAGAGTCCTTGGGTGCCAATGGGGGACAACGTGGTCCACCTCAGCATCCACTACAGCCTCTCCCTGTACTGTATAAGGAGATGGGATGACTAATGCCAGCAAAAAACTTTACAGGATCAGCTTCAGACAGCTCATCCTGGAAGGCTGTGTGCCCAGAAAAGGAGTGTTTGGTTCAGATAGACTGTGTGGGCTAAATCAAGGGTATGTTGCTGAGTCGGGGTGGTAACATCAAGGTGTGAGCCACAGAGAAAGGACTGCATGAAGATTCAGGGAACAAGGATTTCAGCCTTTCCTTTCTCGGCTACTAAATGACTGGGAAAGTCACTTTACCTCTCTTATCCCCAGTTTCCTTATCTGAAAATGAAGGAGGTTAGATTGGAGATTGCCAGTATCTAGAATATACAAAGAACTCTCAAAACTCAGAAGTTAAAAAAAATTTTTTAATTAGAAAAATGGCAAAAAACAGACATATCACTGAAGAGGATATTTAGATGGCAAATAAGTACATGAAAAGATGTTCAACATCATTAACCATTACAGAAATGCAAAACAAAACTATAAGGAGGTATCACTGTACAACTGTCTGAATGGCTAAAAAAAAATTTTTTTTAAAGTGACAACACCAAATGTTGGTAGGGATGTGGAGAAACTGGATCACTCAGACATTGCTAGTGGGAATGTAAAGTGACACAACCACTATAAAAACCATTTTGGGGGCCGGCTCGTGGCTCACTCGGGAGAGTGTGGTGCTGATAACACCAAGGCCATGGGTTTGGATCCCATATAGGGATGGCTGGTTCACCCACTTTGGAGAGTGTGGTTCTGACAACACCAAGTCAAGGGTTAAGATCCCCTTACCGGTCATCTTTAAAAAAAAAAAAAAAAAAAAACCATTCTGGCAATTTCTTAAAAAAACTAAACATATGCCTACCATATGACCCAGCAAATGTACTTTTAGGCATTTAGCCCAGAGAAATAGAAACTTATGTTCACACAAAAAGCTGTACATGAATGTTTATAGCAGATTTATTTGTAATGACCAAAATCTATGAACAACCCCAAGTCCCACAATAAGTGAATGGCTGAACAAACTGTATACATCCATACCCCAATGTATTGCTCCACAATAAAAAAAGAAAACTACTGATACATGCACCAGCTTGGGTGAATCTCAGGGAATCGTGCTAAGTGAAAAAGCCAATCTCAAAATTTTATATAGTCTCTGATTCAATTAACATAACATTCTTAAAATGATAAAATTATAGATGTGGATTATCATCAGATTATTGCGGACCAGAGGTTGGGGGAGGGTGAGAGGGAGGTGGCTGTGACCATGAAAATGTAACACGAAGAACCCTTCTGATGGAGCTGTTCTATGTTTGATTGTGGTGGTGGTCACATGAATCTACACATATGATAAAATTACATAGACCTAAATACACACACGCAAAAATTGGTGAAATCTGAATAATATTAGTGGATCCTATCAATGTCAATTTCTTATTGTGATATTATACTATAGTTATGCAAGCTGTTGCAAATTGAGAGAAACTGCACAAGGGATATACGTATTATTTCTTATAATTGCATGTGAATCTATGATTATCTCAAAATGAAATGTTAAAAAAAAAAGGAAAAGCTGGTATTTTTAGGGTTGTAGATCCTAAATCAGGAAAGCGATCATCACTTTTCAACTCTAACCATGGGGACGTTAATTGGGGAGAGACTCACTCATCCACTTGTACATTCATTCTGTCAACAAATTCTTAGTAATT